>NW_026136721.1:0-297500 GCF_905237075.1 Dicentrarchus labrax
TGGATTGTTGGGGCATCTGTCAGGATTATATTATATTCATATCTGAAAGTTATGCATTTCAAGATCCAGAAGATTTGGATTAAAGCAAATAAGATTAGGATAGTTTTCATTCTGTAAATCAGGATCCCACTGGAAGGGTGGATCCAGTGTGGATTCAAGGTGGATATAGAGAACAAGTTTATTATAATCTGAATCTGAATCAGAATTGTTTATTGCCAAGTAGGTTTTTACACCTACGAGGAATGTGTCTTGGTGCATTGGTGCATAAAATATACAAATCACACAGAAAATTTTTAAAAAGTACTTTTAAAATATAAATGAATAAAGATATGAAAGAAAGAAAACTGTGCAGAAGACGATGGTACGGGAGTAATTAACTAAAAACTAAAACTAGGTGTGGAAAAAACATTTTACTTCATTGAAATAAAGAAAATACATTAAGGGAAAAAAAACTAGCGAACATGATATTGTGTACTCATAAAACAAAATAAAATAAAAATATAGAAGAATGTCTTGAATTTTTGTCAGTTTGGTCAAATGTGTCAACACAAGCATGAGGGGGCAGTGGTTCATGTTTTATTGAGTCTGGGGTGTCTACATGACTGTGAGTCAATATGTTTGTGTTGTGATAACTATACTGAACTTCTTAAGTCTTGCCACTGACAAATACCTCCCATATTATAATTTTAAAAAACTAAAACTAGCACTGACACTAAACATTTTAAACATTAATGCAGATAAGTAAATATGAATAATATACAAACTGATTTACATGTACCAACATGTTCACTTCTGTGTCAATGACATGTAGTATTACAATGACCAACAGATAGAGGTCTGGATCAGAGTGATCTGAATGGTGTGAACATTCTTTGAAAAACCAGGACAAAAACCTAGAAAATCAGTTTAATCTGGGATAGTAAAATAAGGCATTACAACATCTGGATAACTCTGATCCAAAAAAGATAAACTGGGCCCATGTGATCAGTAATAACCGCCGAGGTGGCCTGTGACCTTAATACCATATGAATCTGACATGTTAGTAATTTGTAAAGTAAAAATTCCACTGGAAATTACTGACCATAATACAGTGGTTCTGTGATAATATCAGTCCTGTGTGAATCAGTATCTCTGTGATTTAAGGTCGTATTTTATAGTTTTGTTAGATATAAAACTTTTATTTTAATACCTGCAGCATCACACATCAGCAGAAACCATTAGTGCATCTTTAAATTGAGAGAAATGTGCCCATTTACTCATGTGGCACAGCAGTTGTAGCTTCATTAACACACCAATAATAATAATGTCTATAATTTCATTTTCACTATAAATTCAGGTAAAAGTAGACTTGCACGAAACACTAAATCACATGAGGTACCCTCTAATGCTAGTCCTGTGCGAATTGGTGAGGTCACCCTCGCTAAAGTCAGTGAGATCAGTTTGACCCTTGACTCAGAAAAAGGAGATTACATTCTGATCCAGATTATGCTTTTGAAATACCAGCTCAAACAGCTGATCCTCTCAATACAACCACCTTTCTCATCTCTTACACTCTGACGGAGATCACTTCCACCTGAGGAGACAAGAAGACAGACAACAGAAGACATAAATCAGTATTAAAAGTCTCGCTGCAACAGTAATGCAGCACATCAAATCGAACAGTGCACAGATATTTGGAAAACGGTACGATTTACCCTGCTCCACAACGGTTGTGATCCCAGTGATTACCTATTTAAATTATTTGTTACATTGTAAGTATTATTATTTATTTTTTTAAATCACATTACCTTAAAAACACCCTCTCAATATTAGTTCAATTTTCAGTTATAACTTTTCCACAACTATTGCTTTCGTACAAGGTCCAGTGTGTAACATTGAGGAGGATCTACTGTCAGAAATTGAATAGAATATTCATAGCTATGTTTTCATTAGTGTAGAATCACCTAAAGAATAAGAATCCGTTATTTGTTTCCATAGAATGAGACGTTTTTATCTACGGAGGGAGCGAGTCCTCTTATACAGATTCCCTCATGTTGAACCACTAGGTTTCTACAGTAGCCCAGAATGCACAAACCAAACAGCCCTAGATAGGGGCCTTTACGTTGTTAAAAAAGCGTGGTAGTTGCAATCTGCAACTACTGCCACTTAGATGACACTAAACCTGACACACTCGAGTGTTTTTCTCTGCATCTAATTGCAGTCCTCTCACAGGATATTTATTGATCTCACCAAAGCTTTTGATCTGGTGGATTACGATCTTCTTTTGGACAAGCTTCATGCTATTGGTTTTTCCCATCATGCATTGCTTAGGTTTAATTTGTATCTTCACAACAGCAAGCAATGTTTTGTTTTGAGAAAATGTAAATGAGAATTTCTTTGCCAGATCAAATTTGATTGTTTATGGAAACATGAAAGAACTTACAGAAGAAACATAGGATGAACAATCTTTCAGTTAAACCCGTCACTATTTGTAGTGTTAGGCCAGGCTTCTCCTGGGCAGTGGTAATGTTCTTGTACACCGCAGTGGAAATTTAAGCTCGACTCACACTTTATATACCTCTGTACCGTTGGCTGTCAGGGTTCTCATCCATGTTGTTTGCATTAGCAACTCTTTGGTTATGGTTCTCATAAGGTGGAAGCTAGGACTGAAGGCATACACGATGGGAATAACCTCCCTGATTTTAGTACAATACTGCTGAAACCAGCATGGACTGACTCCAACCCTCTACTGACCTCAGAGTCTCCAGTCTACAGTGTGGACTCTTCACAAGATCAGACAGCAGCTTCACTCCTGAATCCTGCAGCTTGTTGTCACTCAGGTCCAGCTCTCTCAGATGGGAGGGGTTGGACTTCAGAGCTGAGACCAGATAATCACAGCTGATCTCTGACAAACTGCAGTCCAACAATCTGAATAAAGAATAAAAGATGTGAGTTTAGAAGACAATGGTCCTGCTTGAAATCATTCAGTGTTTAATAATCTGTTCAGAGCTGAAGAAGGTTTACAATGTACAAGTTTAGAAAAAGGAAACTCCAAACACCTGAACCCAACAGCAGGTTGAAAACTGTAAGATACAAATGGTGAAAGTGTTTGAGCTGTAAACTGAATTATATGACTGTACTGTGTTAAACACATCAATGCTGATGTTAAAGTTACCATTATTAGTGAAGTTTTACCTGAACCTTATGAGTCCAGTGCTGACACAGAGTGGACAGTTTGGGACATTTCTATAAAAACAGTGTTAACACCCTCTAATCAGAGGAGGGCGGCCCACATAAATTCCAGTGGAGATTCTTCTTGTTATATTCAGGTTTTAAATGTGTAGCTCAACATTGACTGAAGAAGAAAACAGACTTTAGCATTAAGATCCTCAGTGTGGATCAGTATAATATCAGCCTTATGTCTGCACTTCAAAATGGTGTCTGACCTCAGAGACTCCAGTCTACAGTGTGGACTCTCCAGAAAACCACACAGTAGATTCACAACTGAATCCTGCAGCTTGTTTCCACTCAGGTCCAGCTCTCTCAGGTGGGAGGGGCTGGACTTCAGAGCTGAGGCCAGAGAAGAACAGCTGATCTCTGACAGACTGCAGAAACTCAAACTGAAAAAATAATAATTAATGTAGATACAAATCAGTTTATAATCCAGTCAGATCTGATCAGGTTTTCATGTGTAGCTAAACTACAGCATGGAATATAATTCCTGGAGCATGGAATAACTTGCAAATCAGCTTACATCAGACAAATGTATAACTTGTTTGTAATAACATTTCAACAATTGACAAAGGGCACAAAAGTTGAACAAATATTAGAAGAGTCTTCTGTAATGAGACATGAGTGACTGGTGAGTGCAAGGCAACAGGGAGAGGATCCCAATATTGGGTCAAGTTCAGGCAGTTCTGGGATTTATTGACAAGATTAATGTCTGTTACACCCATTGCGAATCCGCTGCGAATTCACCCCCTATATCTTAAACACCTATTTTTACAACAGGTAAAACATTAAATTCGCTAAATAAAATCACAGTAATTGGCCAAAAAAACTACTGGTGATAGACTGTCGCTGATAATGTTTTTGCATTTTTAAAGCATGGGATAGGAGGAGATAAGCAACATATGACAGATACATTCTTCTATATGGATTGTAGACTGCTGGTTTATGAGCAATACCGTGGATAGTACTAACATGGACTTTTGTTTTTGTGTTGTTTGGATTTGTGTACTGTGTCTTGCGTGTTGGGGACTGTGTTGGTAAGCTGGTATGTTTATGTATAAGTTATTTGTATAAGGTTTATATTTATGTTTTGTTGTTGTTTATGTATTTTGTTGTTAGATGGCAGTGGGTTTGTTTTGTTGTGTCTAAATAATCCCATGAGGGATGCGTCTTGAAACAGGCAATGGCTGGAAAGCTTGAGTAACAGACAAGATGAACTGGCCCTGAAACAAAGGAACACACAGACACATACTCTAGTGAGGGGAGTCTGAATAGACTCAGGTGAAGATAAGATAAGAAAACCTTTATTTGTCCCGCAAAGGGGAAATTGCAGTTTGCAACAACATACAGAAAGGGCAGAATAAGAGATAATAAGAGCAAAGAGTAGCTTATAAAAGATAAATAATGAAATAAAGTAGCATTGCACAGACTGGTGTCAAACTGGTGTTTTGAAGTTTTTACACCTTGTGGTGTAATACTATTGCACATATTAAGAGTGTTCATTGTGGAGCCTAACAGCAGCAGGAAGGAAAGACCTTCTGTATCTTTCCTTCACACATCGAGGGTGAAGCAGTCTGTCACTGAAGCTGCTCCTCAGTTCTGTCAGGTCACCGTGCAGGGGGTGGGACTCATTGTCCAGCATGGATGACACTTTAGCCAGGACTCTCCTGTCACCCACCTCCCTCACTGAGTCCAAAGGGCAGCCCAGGACACAGATGGACTTCCTGCTGATCTTATCCAGTTTCTTCCTCTCCCTTTCTGTGATGCCACTGTTCCAGCAGACCACTCCGTACAGGATGGCTGATGCCACTACAGAGTCATAGAAGGTCTTCAGGAGTGCCCCTTTCACTCCAAAAGACATCAGTCGCCTCAGAAGGTAGGGCCTGCTCTGTCCTTTCCTATAGAGTGCATCAGTGTGGTGAGTCCAGTCCAGTTTGGTGTTGAGGTGAACACCCAGGTACTTATAAGAGTCCACTTGCTCAATGTCCATTCCCTGGATGTTCACTGGTGAGGGGAGGGCAGAACGGCGTCTGCAAAAATCCACCACCATCTCCTTGGTTTTCTCCGCGTTGATCAGGAGGTGGTTTCGCTGACACCAGTCCACAAAGTTCTCCGTCAGTCCTCTGTACTCTGCGTCGTCATCGTCTCTGATGAGGCCAACAATTGCAGAGTCGTCGGAGAACTTCTGCAGTACACAGCTGTCGGTGTTGTGTCTGAAGTCTGCTGTGTAGAGGGTGAAAAGAAAGGGGGCCAGGACAGTCCCCTGGGGGGCACCCGTGCTGCTGGTGAGCAGGTCAGACACACAGTTCCTGTTTCTCACAAACTGTGTACGGTCTGTGAGGTAGTCCAGGATCCATGTAGACAGCTGGTGGTCCACACCCATCCTCTCCAGTTTGTCCCTCAGAATCACCGGCTGGATGGTGTTGAACGCACTGGAGAAGTCAAAAAAGGTGATTCTCACAGTGCTGCCGGGCTTTTCCAGGTGAGAGAGAGCTCGATGTTGCAGGAAGATAACAGCGTCCTTCACAACATTGGGACGGTAGGCAAACTGTAGTGGGTCCATGGAGGGGCCCACCTCAGAGCGGAGATGTCCCAGGATCAGTCTCTCCAGTGTCTTCATCAGGTGGGATGTTAAAGCCACCGATCTGTGGCTGCTGAGGTCTTTAGGGTGCGATGTTTTAGGCCCCCGAACCACGCATGAGGTCTTCCAAATCTGTGGTACCACTCTCAGCTCAAGGCTAAGGTTGAAGACATGCTCCATAACTCCAGACAGTTCGTTTGCACAGGACTTAAGGAGCCTGGAGCTAATACCATCCGGTCCAGCTGCTTTCCTCGCTTTCATCCTCCTGAGCTCTTTTCTCACCTGGTCTGCTGTGAAGGACAGGGGCGGGGGATGAGTGGCTCTATCTTGGTGTGAAGTGGTTGTACCGTCTGATGAGCCAGAGGTGTGAGGGGCTGAGTGAGGAGGGCATAAGCCAGGTGTCAGCAAGTGAGGGACCGGCTGCATGGGGGGAGGAGTGGGTGCTTGATCAAACCTATTGAAATGTAGATTTAGATCGTTGACCCACTGTCGATCCCCCTCAACTTGTACATGGGGTGTTTTGTAGCCCGAAATGGTTTCCAGGCTTCTCCACACCCCTCTGATGTTCTGCCGCTGCAGCTGCTCCTCCATCTTCCTCCTGTAGCTGGCCTTTCCCTCCCTGATCTTCCTTCTCAGCTCCTTCTGTACGGTCCTCAGCTCATCCTTATTCCCTTATCTGAAAGCTCTCTTCTTCTCCTTCAGCAGAGCTTTAATATCAGGGTTAATCCACGGCTTGTTATTTGAGAAACGACTACCACCCTGGAGGGAACGGTGTTCTCAAAGCAAAAGTTTATGTAGTCTGTTATGCAGTCTGTCATGGCATTGATGTCCCCCTCATGTGACTCACACAGTTCTGTCCACACAGTTGTGCTGAAGCAGTCCCTGAGAGCTGCCTCACTCTCTGCAGTCCACCTCTTCACTGTGCGTGGGACCACAGGCTGCCTGTGTACAGTAGGCTTATATACAGGCTGTAGGGGAACAGTGTTGTGGTCAGCTCCTCCTGGGGGGGAGGGGGGATGCAGAATATGCCTCCTTGGTGTTGGTATAAAATAAGTCCAGTGTTTTATTGTCTCTTGTGGGGCAGGTGACATACTGAGTGTATGTGGGCAGAACAGATGAGGGAGAAGCATGATTGAAGTCTCCAGAGATGAGGAAGAGGGCCTGTGGGTGCTGTGTCTGCAGCTTGCTGGTAACTGAGAGCAGGGCATCAGAAGCTGTGTCCGCTTTAGCAGATGGGGGGACGTACACCACTATCACAATAGCATGTGAAAACTCCCGTGGCAGATAATATGGTCTCATGCTAACTGCTAACACTTCAATGTCCTTACTACACAGTTGTGCTTTAACAGTGCAGTGTGTAGGTTTACACCGCCTCTCGTTCACGAACACAGCCAGGCCTCCTCCTTTCCCCTTACCGCTGTCAGCTGTTCCCCCCTGTAAACAAAGTATATGCGGGCCGCTTCGTGCATTGTTACGCCGGCTGGTCTGGATATTGTTAAAAATAAGGACTCCCAAAAACAACAAAAGTGCAGTGCTGTCTTAAAAAGTATATACAAAGTAATTTCCACAAAAAGGGAAGCAAAAAGTGAAATAAATTAGAAAAAAAGAATCAGGGAAGTAAAAAAAAAAGAAAGAAAGAAGATAAGGAGAGTATTACAAAATAAACAGGAAACACTAAACCAAAGAAAATATAATACCAGAAGTAGAAGAGTCAGTGAACTGACCTCAGAGTCTCCAGTCTACAGTGTGGACTCTCCAGAAAACCACACAGCAGCTTCACTCCTGAATCCTGCAGATTGTGATTGTAGCTCAGGTCCAGCTCTCTCAGATGGGAGGGGTTGGACTTCAGAGCTGAGACCAGATAATCACAGCTGATCTCTGACAACCTGCAGTAAATTAATCTGAAACAAGAATAAATGTTGTATTTAAAATGTACAATAAGATCTATTCCAGCTGCTCTATTCAATATTACCATGTCCTATTAATTAGCTTTTCCCTTTTATGGAATTACTTTGTCATTGTGTTATTGTGGATCATCATAAGGTCAGCCTTCTACAGACATCATCCAAAAGTCACTACAACAATCACAGGGTAAAGAATAAGAAAATATAGAACTTTATTTATCCCAAGAGAAATAGCTGAATATCAAATCAGACATGTTGGATTAAAATCCTTTACTTTTATTCAATATATAACCTTTCCAGAAGCATTCATAATGAGCTGTGTACAATTGATTGTAGAATGTATGAGCTTCTTTGAATTGCTTGCATACATACATCAGTAGTTCCATCTGCAGTCTTTAATTTGGGAGAGGCACTATACACAGTTCTTTACTCAGCATAGCAGTTATTTTAGTTTTAGTCTAAGTATTTAGACAAAAAAACTCAAGAGTTTTAGTCACATTTTTATCCTTCATAGTTTTAGTTTGGTTTTACTCAGTGGTTGAAAGAGTAGTGAAAATTAGTGAAAAAGGTTGATCCATGAGGAAAACATATACTTTGAAGTCGAAAAATCTTTTTGAACCTGTTTTTTGTTTCTTTTTTTCATGGTTTTCATTGGTCCACCGTTTGTTTTCTTGCCAGATTTGCTCACATGGGCAAAAAAGTTGACAACAACTCAAAACATTTCAGTTTTAGCAGATGAAAATTCATTACATTTTTGTCAGCTTTAATTCCAAAAATCTTTAAACTAATTTAATTAGGCTAATCCAGAATACAATCAAGGATAAAGTATGTGTTTGAAATGAAATCGGTCTTTTCTGAAATTTGTAAAGCAACAACCCACAGCCTATGGGACACAATGTGTGCAGGTTTGGGTTGATTTACTTTAAATAAATATTACAGGTTTGAGTGGGTGGGTCAAGTTACAAAGCAGCATACCGAGTAAGTAATTACTTACAGAACCATTGTGTGCAATAGTCCATCTCTCTTCCGATTCTCTTTGTCACACTCCCTCCCAAACACACACGTGCTGGTTAGAGCACCAAAACCAGAGCCAAACACTAGACCAAAAGACAGTATAGAATTACTTGTTGCCTTTATCAGTGGGTTTCTGGCCTGGTTGGACAGAATCCTTCTACTTTTGTAGACCTGACACAGCTGCCCAGTTTTTTGTTGTTTAAGTGCAGACCATTTTAGCTGGCACACACAAACACCCTTACAAAAGTTGATATAAGTTGTCACAGTATCAGTTCATCTAGGTCTGGGGCTGCAGCCTCAAAAACACTCAGTCATTGCAGGCCTGCAATTCCAGCTCTGCCTTGTTCTCATTCTCCTCCATGTCTTCTTGACCACAGGCTTATCAGATTTTAGTTTATGCCTGGATTTCAGGAGAAGATGAACAAGACAGTGATCAGAGAGTCCGAAAGCTGCATGGGAGCTCAGGAACAATAGTTCAGTGTGTTTCTTTTCCTGATGGGACATTTAAAGGGTGTGGTAAGTGTAGATAAACGATTCTAGGTAATTCAATTCAATACACTTTTTTTCGAATGAGTGAAAATCCACTAGCTTTCCGTTCTGTGTGTGCATTAAATGCCACACAGTATTAACTTAATTCAGCCATTCCAGCCAGCATTCGTGCATCAGGTAACTGTCTACTTTGTCAAGATGTTGTTATTGTGATGTTAGCTATAGTAGCAGGAGAGTTGTGAGTATCACTGTTTGGAGCTTGTGTGCTGGCTCTGGAAAACTGTTCCATCCTCTCCGCCACTTTAGCTTCACAGCAACTACTTCATTGACAGTTTGCAAAGCCATAACATAGCTAAAGTTAGTCAGTTGGTGTGTCGTTGTTCTCACTATATCATGGCATTTGTAATAGTATTGGATTTCTCCAGAATCGCTTACCCCAACTTAATGTGCTATCTGTATATGTATACAGACAGTGAACTGACCTCAGACTGTCCAGTTTACAGTTTGGACTTTCTAGTCCAGCAGACAACAGCCTCACTCCTGAATCCTGCAGGCTGGTGTAGCTCAGGTCCAGTTTGGTTAGATGGGAGGGATCGGACCTCAGGGCTGAGGCCACAACTTCAAAGTGAGTGTCTGAAAGTCCACTGTTATGAAGTCTGTGAATACATAGGCATGTCAAATCATTTTCAATTCATACCAGCAGGTGGTGGTGGTCTGCATTCGTTGTTCAAAAAATAACACAGGTAGACCTAGGACCATAGATATAAGAAAAAGTGGCCCTATGGATGTAGGTTTGTCCACTCTCGCTGAAGTTGTGAAGTCGAAATATGAGACAATCCTTTCGTGCAATCCCTATCGATTTGCTGATTTGCTCAGATTTGCTTAAGATGAATAGCCAATCAGAGGGATTTCTCTCTGGCCTTCTGATTCAACATGCTCAGTCAGCTGGAAAAAACACAGATAAGAGCAAACAAGGGCCACCGGTGCAGAACACATTGCAAAAACTAGGGCTACAGATGCTCATTGAAGGTCTGACATTGGCCAATGATGTGTCAGGGCCTTTAGGATAAAAGACAGCAGAATCTGTTAACTCAAGTTGATTTTAATTAAGGCAAAATCACACAAAGGAAAATATGTAGAAGGTGAAAATCAAGACTGAAAATGGTACATGTATTGTTAATATAAAATTCTTAACGGCTCATGACACGACACATGAGCATTGAAACTGTGTATGTTTAAACTTGATTAGAACTCTAAATTGATTTATTTTGTAAATAAAAATGTACTCACACAGCCTTTCTGCAGTTCCTCACAGCTGGAATCAGTCTCTGTCGTCCCTGGTCTGATGTGTTGTACTTCTTGAGGTCCACCTCATCCAGAACCTCCTCTGACATCTGCAGCATGTAGGCCAGAGCTGAGCAGTGGATCTCAGAGAGTTTCTTCTCTGATCTGTTCTCTGACTTCAGGAACTCTTGGATCTCCTGATGGACTGAGTGGTCGTTCATCTCCATCAGACAGTGGAAGATGTTGATGCTTCTGTCAGGAGAGATATCATCTCTGTTCATCTCCTTCAGGTTGTCGATGACTGTCTGGTTGATTTCTGGACTGTTGTCTGTCTGACCCAGCAGGCCTCCTAAGAGTCTCTGGTTGGACTCCAGAGAGAGGCCGTGAAGGAAGCGAACAAACAGGTCCAGGTGGCCATTTTTACTTTGGAGGGATTTCTCCATGACGCTACTCAGGAAGACTTTTAAGGAAGAGTCACTGTCATCACGTTTACCAGAATAACCGTGGTCATCATTGTCATCATAATCGTTTTCAAAATCATCATAATCACGAGTATCTGAGTCGTCATAATCATCTTTTTCTTCATCTTCATCCTCAGATTTATCATAATCGTCATCCTCAGGGTCATCAAAGTCATTATAATCATCATCACGAGTATCTGAGTCATCATAATCGTCTTTTTCTTCATCTTCATCCTCAGATTTATCATAATCGTCATCCTCAGGGTCATCAAAGTCATTATAATCATCATCACGAGTATCTGAGTCATCATAATCGTCTTTTTCTTCATCTTCATCCTCAGATTTATCATAATCGTCATCCTCAGCGTCATCAAAGTCATAATCATCATCACAAACCTTTAAGTCGTCATAATCATCTTTTTCTTCATCTTCATCCTCAGATTTATCATAATCGTCATCCTCAGGGTCATCAAAGTCATTATAATCATCATCTTTTTCTACGTCATCTTTTTTTTTTTTACCCAGGAAGTCCTCTAGGACCTCTTTGTTGCTGTTGGTGTAACAGTGGAACATGTAGACTGCAGCCAGAAACTCCTGAATGCTCAGATGAACAAAGCAGTAGACTGTTTTCTGGAAGATCACACTCTCTCTTTTGAAGATCTCTGTACAAACTCCTGAGTACACCAAGGCCTCGGTGCCATCAAGACCACACTGCTCCAGATCTTCTTGGTAGAACATGATGTTTCCTTTCTGCAGCTGTTCAAATGCCAGCCTCCCCAGCTTCAAAAGAACTTCCCTGTCAGCCTTTGTCAGCTCCTGTGGACTCTTTTCATGTCCTTCATCATACTTCTGCTTCTTCTTCTTTGTCTGAACCAGCAGGAAGTGTGAGTACATGTCAGTCAGGGTCTTGGGCAGCTCTCCTCTCTGGTCTGTAATCAACATGTGGTCCAGAACTGTAGAGGTGATCCAGCAGAAGACTGGGATTAGACACATGATGTAGAGGATCCTGGAGGTCTTGATGTGTGAGATGATTCTGCTGGACAGATCTTCATCACTGAATCTCCTTTTGAAGTACTCCTCCTTCTGGGCGTCAGTGAAGCCTCGTACTTCTGTTACCCTGTCCACACATTCAGGAGGAATCTGATTGGCTGCTGCAGGTCTGGAAGTTATCCAGATGAGAGCCGAGGGAAGCAGATTCCCCTTGATGAGGTTTGTCAACAGCACGTTGACTGAAGACTTCTGTGTGACGTCAGACACAACCTCATTGTTGTGGAAATCCAGTGAAAGTCTGCTTTCATCCAGGCCGTCAAAGATGAACAAAAGTTTACAGACAGCGAGCTGCTCTGCTGTGACCTTCTGTAATGTTGGATGGAAAACATGGAGCAGCGTGAGAAGACTGTACTGCTCATCTTTGATCAGGTTCAGCTCCCTGAATGAAAGCAGAACCACCAGACTGACATCTTGGTTTTCCAAGTCCTCTGCCCAGTCCAGAGTGAACTTCTGCACTGAGAAGGTTTTTCCAACACCAGCGACACCGTTCGTCAGAACTACTCTGATGTGTCTCTGTTGGTCAGGTAAGGCTTTAAAGATCTCGTGGCACTTGATTGGAGTGTCATGGAGGATCTTCTTCTTGGAAGCTGTCTCAAGCTGCCTCACCTCATGTTGGGTATTAACCTCTTCACTCTGTCCCTCTGTGATGTAGAGCTCAGTGTAGATCCTGTTGAGGAGGGTTCCACTTCCTGGTTCATCAGTTCCTTCAGTCACATGTTTACATCTGGTCTTCAGACTGATCTTATGTTCATCTAAAACCTCCTGCAAACCACCATCTGCTGAAAGAGAAAGAAAGTCCATATATCAAAATGTAGATCCTTTTGTCTTTTCTTTTTTAGAGACTGGCAATCCAGCTGATTGGGAAGCATATGGTCAATGGCAAAACTTTGGAAATGTACTCAATGCCTCAACAGATATTGTTTTGGTTTCTTACTGTCAAAACTATTGTTAGTGTGTTTCTGTTTATCACAACCAGTCAGATTATTTAACGGTTTAAAAAAAATAAATAACCCAGATCTATTTTAGGCATCTATTTTTTTTATTAATAATCTTAAAATTGATCTGTTCAGTAATATGCAGATGACAGTGTTATATACATTTGATTCCGACATAACTGAAGTTCTCTGCAATCAGAAATTTCTTTCGACCAAAAATTTTTTTTGTCCATATTAAGCAAGCAGAAGTCTTGTCTTATATTGTTTCGTACTAGATATAATCTTAATTATTCATCTGCTCTGTTGAATTTCTATAATGAGTCTCCACTTTATGAAGACCTATTGTGCTAATTTCCCGCTCTATATTCCTAGTCTGAGACTCCACTAGAGTACCTTAACATCATTTCACTTCAAAAACATCCTCATTTATCATATACTAACCCTCCATGCAGCTCCTCAACTCATCTTCTTTCAGAAACAAGCCGTCCGACATCCCTAAAAGCCTACTTTGCTCTGAGAGTCAGACCACAGTGCTTGTCCGCTCACCACTCTAGTGTGTACTCTCGACGGCATGACAGACTTTGTGTGACACAAACAACTTTTGAATTTGTGTTGTTTCTGATGTCAGAAGTGAGTATTTGACCAGAGAAAAATGTTGTCAGTTTGATTGTTATAATTTGGCTTGGTTTTTCAACCTACCTAATTTTTTACTTGATGAGGTGTTACAACGAATGGCATCAGATACAGGCTCATTAAATGGATAAAAACATTATCTCCCATCACTTTGCCATGATTGGGTAAACTCAAAACTTGCAGTGTATAATATTTAGGAGGTTCTATTTGCAGAATATGGCAAAATGGAATATATCTACAGACACTCAAGTCCTCTTTTACAAACTCTGCAATGTTAAATTGTAACGTTTCTACAGTAGCAAAGAATGAAAAAGGAAATGAAAACACTAATTTGACTCAAGATAGGACCTTTCACATTTTCTGTGCGTTTTTTAGCCACCAAAGTTTCTCCTACGTGCATGGAACGGGATGGTGAGGCATAGGGTTTGCAATCAGCAACTACACTGCTAGATGCCACTAAATCCTACACACTGATCCTTTAAAAAAAAAACCACAAAAGTGTAAATATTGAGACCCCTGCAAGAGTCTGTATGCAAATACCTTTACTTTGTACAGTGCTGGTCTGACTGGCTGTCTGCAGTCCAGCTCTTGTTCTGGATCTTTTTCCACACTGGGGACAGGAGGAGTCTCCTGATGAAGCAGACTGGTCCCAGTATGAGGTGATGCACTGTCTGCAGAACCAGTGTCCACAGCTGGTAGAGACTGGATCCTTCAGGACATCCTGACACAAAACACAGCAGGACAGCTGCTCCTCCACAGAAACATGACTCCTCTTCTTCTTTCTGTGAATAAGAAGACAATTCTTTTTAACCCAAATGTTTTGTTGGTATTAACTCATTACATTACTTGACGTGGAAGAGACAAAATTAGACAAACTGTTACACATTGTTAAACAAAGCCAACTTGGTTCCAGTTGGATTATTTGTGGAAATACAGAAGCTTAAGTGTGTATTCGTATCACAGTAATAAGTGAAAACAGATTATGATGATGATTATGTAATAGTTCTGCAACTGGACCAGGACTGGACTGTTGCCAAGCAACATATAAACACTATCTTGAACACCAGCTTGCTAGCTACTTTGCGTAACTCTACACATTACCACAGATTCTGATTTCAAACCTGACAGATTCATCCTAAAGGGTGACGAGAATGAAGCAAAATATTTCCATAACATTCAATGAAAAAACCAAGACCCCAAAGACCCAAAAATCGGAGGGATGCTATGTTTGAAGAGCAAGTAAATTCTCTCTGTCCCATAGCATCTAGTGAAAAATACCTGGCTGCCTGGATACTTCAGTGCAAACCTCCAGGTACGAAGACACAAAAAAACCCCTAAAAACCCACTGAGAGACAGAGAACATCGAAAGGGCACATTGTTTGAGGAGCCATACAAAAACTGTCTGATGAGGGAGATCATAGCACCGAGTGGGCATAGGTGAGGGGCTTTATATAAACATACAGAGACTATGATGTGAATTGTGATTTAAAATGAGTCATGCAACATAAAAAATAAAACAAAAACTTTTTGTCTTGCAGGTCTGAAAGCTTGAGAACATGTTAATTTTGTTGTTTTGTTGTTGTTTGTAATGGTTATTAGAACGCCTGTAAAGTGGAGTGATGTAGCTGAAAGTCCCATGCTCAAGAATGCCTCTTGTCCAATCAGATCCAGCAGGGATACACCAGAAAAGTCATTGTCAGGCTAAGCCAGTCAGAGGCAGAGTACAGCGGGTCATGCCTTTGCCAGAGGAGGGTTAGTTACTTTGCATCCTTGAGCTAATCAAAATCCACTCCTGGTCATATCCAAATCTTCAGTCACTCCCTCCTTCCCATCATGACCACCAAACTCCATCAGGGGGGAATCTACTGATGTCACATTGGGGTCTAATTGCCAAACATTTATTATTTAATTGTTTCCTTTCAAAAAGTCAGAAAGGCAAAAATGACCTAAATAGATTTTTGCTTCACATGCATGCAATATCATGCATGCGCTGTGTGTCCTACATGTTGACCTGCGGTGGATGCAACAGTTACGTGAATCTTATCTAAAAGACAAAGCAACATTCATCAGGTCGGTTTACAGTAGAAACTGTCTCTTACTTTGTGTCTGAGGGTCCAGGTTCATTGCTGAAATATGGGGGTGACTCTTTGGAGCGGTGACTCTTCATAGACAGACAACTGGATACTGGACATTCTACCCTCTGTAGGTGGAACTGACCTCTGCAAGCAAAAAAATATATTTTTATCAAAATCACTTCAGATCAAGCATACATTGACAATAACATATGAAAAAATATTATAAACATAATAAAAGACAACTATGTAAACAGGTTAACCTATTCTATTAAAATATTGTTTAATTAAAAAGGGTACATATTTCTGTATACCATGTAGCAGTAACAAAATTCATAAGAACGATGCACTGTAAGAAAAAATCTTTAAACCTTTATATATGCATCTACACTTCTTGCTCAGTTTTCCCAGTGAGACCTGGGTCTTTACACTACAGGCAGCAGCCCACTCCTCGTTAGAGAGGCTGTGGAGATGAGCGCCAATCAATGCATCGGGGAAAATAAATGTAGAAAGAAACTATATCTTTTGAATGTGTTTTTTTAAGCATTTCAAGACCATCTTAGTTTCTCCTTTGTACTTCGAAGGATAGGCTGAAGTGAGGGAGTATCAATCTACAACTACACCACTAAAGTGCCATTAAATTCTACACACTGATCCTTTAGAACAGGCCTAAATAAACCCCAACACCCTTGATTTTTTTTCAAGTGACAAAAATTGCATATTATAAGCGGCAACTCTCTGTACTATGTTATTTAAATGGAAGCTGTACAGTTTCTGCAAAAATATGTGCAAAACATCACAGTATTAAGTATAAAGAATATTTGGACAATTGGTCCAGGTTCATCTGCTTCACATGCACACACTATCACGCATGCGCTGTGTTGTCCTGCACGTTGACCTGCGGTGTAACGTAAACTCGACCAGTATGACAGAAACAAATTCTCAGAGGGAGTTAAAAGGTTACAGTGTCTTACTTTGTGTCTGAGGGTCCAGGTTCATTGCTGAAGTATGGGGGTGACTCTTTGGAACGATGACTCTTCATAGACAGACAGCTGGACACTGGACACTCTTCTCTCTGTATGTGGCACTGACCTCTGCAAACACAAATGAATATAAAATGTGGGGGTTGCCTTTATTGGATAGGACAGCTAAGAGTGACAGGAAAGGGAGGCAGAGAGAGGGGACGACATGCAGCAAAGGGCAACTGGATTTGAATATATGGCCGCTTCAGAAAAGATCCAGCTTTGGTTTATATGATGCTGAGGCAAAGAAATAAGAAATGATAATCTGCTCAAAATTCATCCAAAGTTGGACACACCCTTCCTGCAGTTTCTGTGCTCACTGTTTGGGTTAAACTGTTGTTGTGTACTGAACTGATATTGTTTCGTATTGAATATAATATAAAATATGTCACATAGTGAGGGGACGTCAGTTTACTCAATGAGAGAAAAGGTTGGGAACCACTACAATAGTTAACTGTCGTAAACAAGCCCATATTTTTCACTAAAATCAAGTCAAAAAGATGTGGTTCAATACCACTACAATGCTGTCTTGTTATTGCATGATGACAAAGAGACAGTTTTCCATTAATTTATTGATGGATTGGATTCTAAACATTTGAAATGATATATATAAACTGCAGACTATGCAGTAACATCACTTCACGAACATGAATATTTCAGGAATACAGCCTTCATCCTATTTTGTATCTAATTGTTCTCCAACTGTCTTCATCATTCTGAAACCAGAACACAACAAATGTTGAAAATGACTCAGTCACTCCTAAAAAGAGGCAAAAATTGTCTGATGTTTTTATTTTTAAGTTAAATAACATAGCTAGGGTAGGAATTTGAAACATATTTTTGCTCGACTATGCAGGATTAAAGTTCACAAGTAAGACTCTTACTGTGTGTCTGAGGCTCCAGGTTCATCACTGAAGTCTGGGGGGTTATCTTTGGAAAAGTCACTCTTCACAGACAGTATGATGGACATCGGACATTCTGCTCTGTCCTCCTCTTCCTCGTCACAATCACTCATCTTCAGGTCTGACGTCAGTCTGAGAGGTAAAACAGTAACACTGACTGTGAGCTCAGAGCACAGAATCAGGAAACGAGACTGAACAGGAAGTCACGCACGATCCTGCTATCCCAACACACACACACACACACACACACACACACACACACACACACACACACACACACACACCAGCACTCCACTTGTCATGACTTGCATGTCACACAGATGAATGAAACAGTTCCTTCTAACATTTCTTTCCTTTACAGGTGAAAATAATAACAGTGTTGTATTAACACTCACTCTGCCTCAGCCCTCAGTTATACTCCTCTTGCTCTGTCAATTCAAAATGGACTCTGACTGGTTTTAGGGTTTGTTGTTTGCTGTTTGTGGTTCCTCCCTCCCTTTTTTCATTCAACTGACTCGGTGGCTCCACCCATTTTTATTTCCTTGAAATCACATGATCACTGAGCATGTGTGTGTGTGTGTGTGTGTGTGTGTGTGTGTGTGTTGCTTACACAGATCAGGTTTTGCTATCATCATCATTTGCATCCCTCTTGCTTGAACAGCTTCAGTATAAAACGTAGCAGCTCAGAACTGTACCAGAGTGCAGTACTTGAGTAAATGTACTTGGTGCAGCAGTGGGGTCCCTGTATGTTATACAGTAGCTCAAATATAAGAAAATATGGAATCTGGAAGTATAAATATGGGACTTTTATTCTTCAATTTCTCCACATTGGTACAGTAAAAATGCTTGATATTAAGTATACTTGTAGTCTTAGATGTGTAGAAGTCAAATATACCATCAGTAGCCAGGAAACACTGAGCAATATGTTTTTACAGTACCTCAAATACGGTCAAATAAGCAATCTCTGGAGGCATAAATATGAGACTTTTATTTTGGCATTTCTCCACACTGGTGCAGTAAAGATACTTGATATAAAGTCTTTTTTATTCATCAGGGGCGCATGAAACACTTTAATGTAAGATATTTTAATTATAGCTTACGGCTCTAAATACCTTTATTTTGAAAACTAGAAGTAAATACGCTGTTTCTCCGCATTTACCATAATGCTGAGAATACTTGTACACTCTAAATTTAAGTGCGGCTGATTTGACCACGGAGATCGAACTCACGGCTGGATTGACCGCAGTCTACTAGCCTACTGTTTCTTCTCCACAGCACCGTCCTGTAAATAATAATACATTTTATTTATAAGCGCTTTTCTAAATACTCAAAGACACTTTACATAAAAAACAAACAAACATAAAAGCAGCCAAACAACATCAAATAGTAAAACATTAAAAACACATCAGACTTAGCTAAACATTAAAAGCAATTTTAAAAAGGTGTGTTTTTGTCAGTGATTTGAATGTTGGAAGGTCGGTACAGTCACGGATGGGTTTGGGGAGAGAGTTCCAGAGGGAGGGGGCAGCTACAGAGAACGCTCTGTCGCCCCAGGTTCGGTGCTTGGTCCGGGGTGGAGGAGTCAGGAGGTTTGCTTCAGATGAGCGGAGGCTGCGGGATGGATTGTGGCGATGGAGCAGGTCAGTGAGGTAGGAAGGAGCCTGGTTATGGAGGGCTTTGTGTGTAAGGAGGAGGATTTTGAACTGAATGCGCTGTGGAACTGGGAGCCAGTGGAGGGTCTGGAGGACGGGAGTGATGTGATCACGGGTGCGGGTGTGGGTGAGCATACGTGCTGCAGAGTTTTGGATGTATTGTAGCTTATTTAGAGTTTTGGATGGTGTGCCATAGAGGATGCTGTTGCAGTAGTCGATTCTGGAGGTGATGAAGGCGTGGATGAGGGTTTCAGCAGCAGAGAAGGAGAGTGATGGGCGAAGACGGGCAATGTTCTTGAGATGAAAGAAGGCAGTTCTCGTGATTAGGTTTATGTGATGTTCAAAGGAGAGGTTAGTGTCAAAGATGACTCCGAGGTTGCGACTGTGGGGGGATGGAGACAGGGTGGAGTTGTCAATGGTGAGGTGGAAACTGTCTGTGGTTTTGGTGAGGGATTTGGGGCCGATAATGATAAGGTCTGATTTGTCACAGTTGAGTTTGAGAAATGACAACATCCGGTCTCAGAATATGAAACAACAGGCCTTTTTTCTGTTTCTGTTTTCTAGTGATGTTATTTTTTGTTATATGAAATAGAAAATGAAAATCGAATCATTTTTTTAATTTCGCTCATCCCTTTCTGACCATGAAAAAGAAAAACGCCTTGTATTTCAATTTTAATTTTTGTATTTTAAAACGAAAATCAAATAACCACTCGTTTTCTGTTTTTAATACCCGTTTCTGAAAGGAAAATCCAATGACCAAAACATACACGGACCCAGTGGAAATAAAGAAAACAAAGATGGTGGTTTGGTGTTTGACTTCATGAATGGTCCGTGTATGTTTTGGTCATTGGATTTTCCTTTCAGAAACGGGTATTAAAAAACAGAAAACGAGTGGTTATTTGATTTTCGTTTTAAAATACAAAAATTAAAATTGAAATACAAGGCGTTTTTCTTTTCATGGTCAGAAAGGGATGAGCGAAATTTAAAAATGATTCGATTTTCATTTTGTATTTCATATAACAAAAAATAAAATCACTAGAAAACAGAAACAGAAAAAGGCCTGTTGTTTCATATTCTGAGACCGGATGTTGTCATTTACAGGACGGTGCTGTGGAGAAGAAACAGTAGGCTAGTAGACTGCGGTCAATCCAGCCGTGAGTCCGATCTCCGTGGTCAAATCAGCCGCACTTAAATTTAGAGTGTACAAGTATTCTCAGCATTATGGTAAATGCGGAGAAACAGCGTATTTACTTCCGGTTTTCAAAATAAAGGTATTTAGAGCCGTAAATTAAAATATGTTACATTAAAGTGTTTCATGTGCCCCTGATGAAAAAAAAACACTTTATATCAAGTATCTTTACTGCACCAGTGTGGAGAAATGCCAAAATAAAAGTCTCATATTTATGCCTCCAGAGATTGCATATTTGACCATATTTGAGGTACTGTAAAAACATATTGCTCAGTGTTTCCTGGCTACTGATGGTATATTTGACTTTTACACATATGAGACTACAAACATACTTAATATCAAGCATTTTTACTGTACCAATTTGGAGAAATTCAACAATAAAAGTCCATATTTGTACCTCCAAGTGGTATTTTCATATATTTGAGCTACTGTAAAAACACTTTGCTCAATAATTCCTGGCTATGGATGATATATTTGACTTCTACACATCTAAGACTACAAGTATACTTAATATCAAGCATTTTTACAGTACCAATTTGGAGAAATTGAAGAATAAAAGTCCCAAAGTTGAAGTTAAAACTAATTATTTTTCCCTTTTACCTACAAATGGACACAGCAGAGCAGCAAAATAAGAAGAATGTGGACTGCATTGCATTTTGTGAGAAAAGTAAACAAATTAGAATTGTGTAGGATTTTGTGTTTAGTGTTTATATTATCAAGATGTTATTAAACATTTGTGTGAAATTTTGTCATGATTACTGCAGCATTATTGAAGTATAATGAAAATGTTTCACCCATAGCCTGGAAATATTGAGCAATATGTTTTTACAGTAGCTCAAAAATATAAGAAAATATGGAATCTGGAAGTATAAATATGGGACCAAATTTGTACAGTAAAAATGCTTGATATTAAGTATGTTTGTAGTCTCATATGTGTAAAAGTCAAATATACCATCAGTAGCCAGGAAACACTGAGCAATATGTTTTTACAGTACCTCAAATATGGTCAAATATGCAATCTCTGGAGGCATAAATATGAGGCTTTTATTTTGGCATTTCTCCACACTGGTGCAGTAAAGATACTTGATATAAAGTGTTTTTTTTTCATCAGGGGCACATGAAACACTTTAATGTAACATATTTTAATTATAGCTTACGGCTCTAAATACCTTTATTTTGAAAACCGGAAGTAAATACGCTGTTTCTCCGCATTTACCATAATGCTGAGAATACTTGTACACTCTAAATTTAAGTGCGGCTGATTTGACCACGGAGATCGGACTCACGGCTGGATTGAACGCAGTCTACTAGTCTACTGTTTCTTCTACACAGCACGGTCCTGTAAATGACAACATCCGGTCTCAGAATATGAAAAAACAGGCCTTTTTTCTGTTTCTGTTTTCTAGTGATTTTAATTTTTGTTATATGAAATAGAAAATGAAAATCGAATCATTTTTTTAATTTCGCTCATCCCTTTCTGACCATGAAAAAGAAAAACGCCTTGTATTTCAATTTTAATTTTTGTATTTTAAAACGAAAATCAAATAACCACTCGTTTTCTGTTTTTTAATACCCGTTTCTGAAAGGAAAATCCAATGACCAAAACATACACGGACCATGAATCTAATCCAGCTGCAGCTGTTTTTAAGAAAACCTAGATTTATAATAAAAAATGTTATGTTGACTTTATCTATCTTATAAATCCAACTTTTTATCTCATAGTTGGGTGATTGCTTCAAGACTTCCAACTCCAGCTACTATTACAGCCTTTACTACAACTGCTACAGCTACTACTTCTCCTACTGCTGCTACTGCTTGGACTGAACTGACTATCAGTGTGTTCAGTGGAGCAGTGCAGTAATACTACTAATGGAACAGTCTTATTTCAAACCCTCAGTTAACTTTGATTCAGTGATTGATTACACCTGCAGCAGTTAATGATCAGTGTGTCAGTACGGAGATATTTTCAACAGAAGCAAATTTTTCAAACATGCTGTGCTGCTCACTGGCGTGATTAAAGCACTTGGCCCATAACCACATGGTGTACATGTTCCTCAACTATAACTTTAAGACTAAACTATTTCCAGCTTTGAGCTGTTTCTGATCTAATATACAATAACACATGGTTGATTTGGTGACTGATTAAACCTGTTTTTCCACAGTAAAGAAAATTGCTAAGAAACAATAGCACCACCTACTGTCCACAAGAATTGTTTCAATCATGTTTTGAGCAAAACTTCTCTGGTTCCAGCTTCTCAAATGTTATGATTTTATGTTTATATGTGACAGTAATTGTAATAAGGTAACAGATGATTGAGAAGGTATTATAGCTGATAATGAAAATAATCCTCAGTCATCAGCACTGAAATGACAAAGAAGCATGGCAGCATAGATGACTAAAACGTATACATTTGTGAAACAACAGACCGATCATCATCCTCATCATAATCATCTGCTTAAAAAAAAACACACAGCAATCTTTTAGCCAAACAATAGGACTTTAATGAAAGCAATAATAAAAACATAAATATTTGTTCCATTTTTTCAAAATGAAAAATGTTTGCCTTTTTTAAATATGCCAAATAATGTAATTCTTTAAAATCATTTTTAAACTGATGATGCAAACACAACAACCAACCCCACCATAAATATGCACTGAAAATCAACATTGCAGTTAATTTCTTTTATTCCACTGTTTCTTCAGAAATGTACATTTCATTACTTTATTGTCTAATAAATTCAGTTTAACGGTAATTAACACACACACACACACACACACACACACACACACACACACACACACACACACACACACACACACACACACACACACACACACACACACACACACACACACACACACACACACACACACACACACACGCACACACAACAAGATCAATAAAATCAACTTTCAGAACTGCTCACTACTGCCCTCTAATGTATATCACTGGAACAAGAGTCTTTGAAAGTTTAAATGCACTACTAACAGAGCCCACAAACTTACAGGTTCCAGGTGGTTGAGTGTGGAGCAGAAGGAGTGGAGGAGTCTCAGTGTGTCTGCAGAGACTGTGTAGAAGGACAGAGCAGCAGCAGAGCAGTCCAGATACACTGATGATACTCTGTCACATCCAGAGGAACACACAGGGATGATGGTGGACTTGACATTGTGTCTGACAGTGGAGCTGATCTCAGAGCAGTTCAGACTGCAGCACTGAGAGTCATCTCCACTGGTTGTGATTCCTCTGTCAGTCACTGCTGGATGAAGCTCTCCTCTCCACTCTACCTCCCAGTAACATGGCCCAGTCAGAGCTGATGCTGCTGCTTCAACCTCTCTGGATCATCAGGACACAGCTGATCCTCCAACACAACCTCCTTCCTCACCACTCACACTCTGACTGAGATCACTTCCAGCTGATGAGAGAAGAAGACAGACAACAGGAGTCATAAATCAGTGTTTACAGAGACTCCCTCCATCAGCACATCCAGTATAAAGAGCAGCAGGGACTTCAGTCCAGTTCAGACCAGCAGTGGAGCGGCTGTGTAGTGTAGCCTGCTTCCTTTCAGCTCTCATGTTAACGTATTGGAGTGAACACACTGAGCTGAAGCTCACAGACCTGCAGACACTTTGGACATCAAGTCTGTTGACTCTGCAGATTTCACTGAAGTACACAGTGGAAATAAAGTGCTGAGAGTCCCTGAATGCATCATTACTGCAGAAACAGAGAGGCATTCACTGCCCACTGGAATGATGCATTTACTGCTGTTAGGGTTCAAACTAAAAAAAAAACTGTCTCAGTCACATTTGAATGATTCATCTGATTTTGAAATATTACAGGACAGATCTGTAAATATGGAGTCTGTTTAAAATAATATAAAACATATTTGGACTAAACAAAAGACAAATGGACAGATATATATCTGATGTTAAAGGTCCGACATGTTCATACAAAGACTGAACAATAGCTGTGATTACTGGACTTCAGCAGAGGTTCTGGTCTGCACAAAGACCACATGGTCACTAAATATAATGATGGTTCTTTGAAATAAGATCCAGTGGTTTGCAGGCTTCAGTCAGACTGATCTTAGAGCTGTGACAAAGATGAACTGATCAGGGCACCTGGTTAGCTCAGTCGGTAGAGCTGGTGACCCATGTACGGAGTTGCTGCAGTGGCCTGTGTTCAAATCCAACCTGTGGCCTTTTGCTGTGTGTCATCCCCTCTCTCTCTGCCCCCCTTTCCTGTCTATCTACGGCTGTCACTATACAATGAAGGCAATAAAAGGCCAAAAAAAAAACTTTAAAAAAAAAAAAAAAAGATTAACTGATCAGTTGCTTAGTGTTGAAGTGATAGAAAAAACATGTTGATATCAGATTGGCTGAGTGAGGACCACTGTCTCTGCACATCTTGATGCTGGAATCCAGCATCACATCAACTCAAACACATGATCACAACAAGCTTCTCTCTCTCTCTGTCTGCCTGTCACCATTCTCCTCTCACAGCTTCACTGAGCAAAGCAGCACATACTGTATCTGTCTTTGGTACAATACTGCTGGAACCAGCATGGACTTACTCCAACCCTCTACTGACCTCAGAGTCTCCAGAGTCTCCAGTCTACAGTGTGGACTCTCCACAAGATCAGACAGCAGCTTCACTCCTGAATCCTGCAGATTGTTGAGACTCAGGTCCAGATCTCTCAGATGGGAGGGGTTGGACTTCAGAGCTGAGACCAGATAATCACAGCTGATCTCTGACAAACTGCAGTTCCACAATCTGAATAAAGAATAAATGATGTAAGTTTAGAAGACAATGTTGCTGCTTGAAATCATTTGAAAAAGAGCTCTCATTAATATTAATGACAACGTGCTGCTGCTTCAATAAAGACGTAGTGACTTCAGCTCTTAACCTCTGCCAGCTCCACCAGTGGCTCCATCTATACAAACTCATGTTGTGGAGCCGTACACAAAGAAAAACCCACAGAAACTGATTGAAGGTTCCACTCAAGATCCCAAAGTTTACAAAGATGTCAAATATGTCAGAATGCATTTGGGAGAAATTTGAACAAAAGACATCTACAATATTTCTTTTAGGAAAAGTGGAGTCATAAAATCAATATAAACATCATATAGCTTCATACAAATGTTGGAACAATAAAACTGAATATATTTGTTGTTGTCTAATATTTAAAATAGATAATTATTCATTGTATTTATTATGATTTATTTTAAAACACATGCTGTGAAATCTAAAATGAAAATCAGGAGTTTATGAAGGTCGGAGGGAATTATCCAGTTTAGGTTTTTCTTGTTATATTCAGGTTTTAAATGTGGAGCTCAACATTGCTCTGCCACAGTCAATGGACTAAACCACTGAAGAAGAAAACAGACTTTAGCATTAAGATACTCAGTGTGGATCAGTATAATATCAGCCTTATGTCTGCACTGTACTGTCAGCACAACTTTCACGTCACATTAATCTCAGCACAGAAGGAAAAAATGGTGTCTGACCTCAGAGTCTCCAGTCTACAGTGTGGACTCTCCAGAAAACCACACAGCAGCTTCACTCCTGAATCCTGCAGATTGTTGTTACTCAGCCTCAGCTCTCTCAGATGGGAGGGGTTGGACTTCAGAGCTGAGACCAGATAATCACAGCTGATCTCTGACAAACTGCAGTCCCTCAATCTGAATAAAGAATAAATGATGTAAGTTTAGAAGACAATGTTGCTCCTTGAAATCATTTGAAAAAGAGCTCTCATTAATATTAATGACAACGTGCTGCTGCTTCAATAAAGACGTAGTGACTTCAGCTCTTAACCTCTGCCAGCTCCACCGGTGGCTTCATCCTAAAGTTTCCAAAGATGTGAAATATGTAAATATATTTCAGAGTAATATTTCTTTTAGTAACAGCAGAGGATGAAATTGAACCAATATGAAAAAATGTAAGGATGATGAATGGATTGGGAATGGGTTGAGGGATGAATTGATGGATGAAGGAGTTCTGCGAGATGGCGGGAGGGAGCTGAGTGGGTGATGAGACTGAGATTTTCCATTTGGGGAGTCAGATGGTGGCTGAAAACGGTGGGACTAGAGTTGGAAAAGGGTCGGAGGCTGGTGCCAAATATCTGAATTTCTGTAACGAGAAATGAGAGGGTGCATCAGCGATTGTGTTTTTGTGACCTGGGACGTGAGAGGCTTGAATAATGAATTGATGCTGGGCTGAAACTAGGGTGAGCTTCCGCATGAACTGCATTATGTCTAGGCAGTGGGACCATCCCTTGTTTATGATGTCCATGATGGTGCTGTTGTCGGAGTGGATGGTGATGATTTTTTTGGACCAACTGTGATGCCAATGAATAGCTTCTATGATGACTGGGTACTTTTTGCAGATGGCGGAGAAATGAGAGAGATGAGAGCCAGGAGGAAATTTGAAATAAATAAAGAAATCTGGAGGACTTACTCAGTGGGCAGGGATGATTGGACTGAAACGGGGTCATGGATAATTGCAAGAAATTCCAGGGATGTGCGGGGGCCCTTTGTTATCTCTGGGGATAGAGGAACTCCAAGCTCATTGAAAGTGGAAATCGGAGTATTGAGACCATATGATGGGGGAGAAGATGATGGTGTGACTGTGAGAAAATCATGTTGGAGATGGATGATGTATGGGAGTTTGTAGTTATTTGTCAAGATCCAGTAGAGTTCTTCGGACAAGGAATTAAATATTTTTGAGCTGCTCTTGCACCCGAAGGTCAGGCGCAAGGCAAAGAAGTAGGCGTCAGTAGTCGGGGTGGATGGGAAGGACTTTAAATGCACTGGTGATGTCTGGTTGGACCACCAGGCTCTTTGGCTGGCAATGCCGATGAGGGAGATAGCGTGCCTGACTGTTACATATTGCAGTCTCTTTTTCGCTGAGTATTTCCTGGTGGCAATGCTGATTGGACTGATTCTCAATGTAGGGAAAGGTTGACTGGGAAATGGACCAATCATAAATGTATCTTTAATTACTTTATCCAGTAATTTGGCTGAGTTGTGGCATATGTAGGAGGAATCTGGCATGACCTGCAATCCTGGATGGAAACCGTTTGTGAAACCTTGTATGAGGTAGTCAACGATTTGTGGATCTGGGTGATTCTTTAAGGCGAGAGCGTTGGTATTCATTTGTGTATTCAGATACTTACACTTACACAAGTACTTAGTTGGATTATGAGGACAAGTGAATCTTGCGTGAGCTCCAAGAAGGAGCAGATGTGGAGGACACAGCAACTTGGGATGTTTCATCATTTGTTGAAGTTATTACAGACCATCCTCCTGTTGGTTGAATGTTTGTGGGTTTAGGGTTGTTAGATGGAGGAGGGGCTGTTGAGGGCACACTGCAAAAATTGGCGAGGCTACATTTATTTCAAGCTGAGGTTCGAGGAAAAGAAGCTGAAAGGGTGCATGTTGTGGCGGGATGGGATGGGGCGCCGCACTAGTCGCAATACTTGGAACCCAGAAGAGGTCGTGAATTTCTGCAAGGGAGAGTGGTGTTTTGTTGGGAGTCTGTGAAAAGTTTGAAAAGTTTTCCTTTGTTATCGCAGCTTCAGGTGAGCGACTGTCCACTAGGTATGGGAATTGATAAGAATTTAACGATTCCGATTCCGTTATCGATATTGCTTATCGATCCGATTCCTTATCGATTCTCTTATCGATTCTCTTATCGATTCTCTTATCGATTCTCTTATCGATTCTCATTGGGTGAGGGAATAAGTACAAATTTGTTTGTTTGTTTTAACTCGCTTTAATATCTGATCAGAAGACACAGCACAGAGTATACACAAATTATGTATAGCAACCTCAGAACAAACCTAAAAGTATACAAGCTACTTCTCAAAGTAAAGTCCAGGGACCCATAGCCTAGGGCAGTGTTTCTCAACCAGTATGCCATGGCACGCTAGTGTATGCCTTGAAAGATTATCAAGAGTGCCTTAGGATTAGGAAATTGTTAATTTTCACATTAATTGGTCCAGACAAAAAAATAAATGTTTGGCTTTTTAAGCCCAACTGCCATTATGTGCCATAAAAACTAAAAACACAGACCGAAATAGGGTGGCCATTTCCTTCACATCAAAAAGGAGGACACTTTGCATACACGGGGACATGCAAGCAGATATTTGTTTGGTATGATCCGGTTTTAAATTTTAATGTTTTTCCACCAGATTACATAAAGGTGCATACACATACCACATAGCTAATAATAAATATACAAGATACAGCTCATGACAACGTGCCCTTCCAATTCAGATTACATAGGTCTAATAAACATCATACAGAAACTGTTCTTAATGTTTTTATCTGGATAGATAAAGATTAAGTTCTCTGTCGCTTAGAGTTTGATTGACAGCCTGGTGGTAGCAACTGCGCATGAGCACGTGTTGTGGCGAATCAACACATGGCTCATTTGAATATAAAAATTAGCCATGTGTTGATAGGTAACAGTGTAACCAATGAAATGACTTATTGTGACACACATTTTTAGCCATAAGTATAATAATTTTTGTGCAGAAAAATTATCATGTCATTTAAAGTTACCTTCGGCATTGATAACAGATGGCGTCCCGTTAGCTCCGCTGCGGCTTGACTCACTTGTGTCGCTAGGTATTAGTGTATCAAACACGCCACAGTCCTGCAAATGAATTGCATGCTGTGTGGCCAAATGTTTCTGCATTTTGGAGGTAGTTCCCCCTTTGACGAAATGGAAACTTTACAAGTGTTGCAAGTGACCGTATTGTCTTCTTTTCGCGTGAAATATCACAAAATTTTAGAGCGCTTCTGCCTCGACATGTTCGCGGCGTTCTGAACCAAAACATCGCAGCACGTGTGTGACGTCATGACGCATTTGCAACGAGCGGAACCGATAAGCAGAATCGTTAAGCAGGCACGCTAACGGTTCCAAGGAATCGATTCACTGGGCACCGGTTCTGAAGAAGATTCCCATCCCTACTGTCTACTCTGATATGTTTGGAGCTGTGGGATGATGGGAGGGAAGGTGAGGTGAAATCGGGTCGCGATGCCTTTGCCTGGGATAGTTTGAAGGAGCAATGTCCCTCGGAGGCCAAAGATGAGGTCTTCCCCTGGAGCTGCTGGGGGTCAAAGGTGATGATGTTGGAGTTGTCGGTGGAGGATGGCTGGATGCATTGGGGAATGTGGATTGTTGAGCGTAGCCGAGGTGCCTGACGAGAAGGGAAGTTAGGTGGAGGAGAGGACTCAGAGATTTCAGAAGTTTGCTGAAAATCCTCTTCAAACAGTATGCTGAAGGGTTGAGGAGGAGCTTGTTTTTGTTGATGCAAATCATGTTTAAACTGAGTAACCACAACTTTCACATCACATTAATCTCAGCACAGAAATAAAAAATGGTGTCTGACCTCAGAGTCTCCAGTCTACAGTGTGGACTCTCCAGAAAGCCACACAGCAGCTTCACTCCTGAATCCTGCAGGTTGTTTTCACTCAGGTCCAGCTGAGTCAGATGGGAGGGGTTGGACTTCAGAGCTGAGACCAGATAATCACAGCTGATCTCTGACAAACTGCAATCACTCAATCTGAATAAAGAATAAATGAATATAAAAGTCACTTCATAATCCAATCAGATGTGTTCAGGTTTTAAACATTACTATGTCCTAATCAATGAACTTTTCTCTAAAATGAGTAGAGTGACTTTGTCATTGTGTTATTGTGGATCGTCATAATGTCAGCCTTCTACAGACATCATCCAAATGTCAGCAACAACACATTTGGATAACAACATTAATACACCTATTCATGTCAACACTGATCAATAACATGCTGCTGATCTCACTCAGGTCTGTAATTAGAGGATCAATACTATATTGATCCTTTAAACAGCTGCATGTGGAGATATGCATTGATCTGTATGTGTACTAAACAATCAATATCAATGATCAGACATTATTTGTGAAAACACATTGAAATCAACAGAAACCAAAGAAATATTTCTCCTTCAGTAAACTTGATCAGTTTAAAACAAATTTTAGTTCAGAGGATCTTCTGTATCCAGATGTGACCATTTACCAACAATTATAAACATTCATTTACTTTAACAACTAACAGTGGACATTTTCTACAGTTTCTTTAACAAACACAAGTCTTTGTGACTGCAGACTAAATTTAGTTCAACAAACATGAAAAAACTTTATGGATGTAAGTTATGTATGAACATAAATTAGGTTCAATTGTTAATTAAACATATCAGATCTACAACAGTAACAGAGAGTCAGTGAACTGACCTCAGAGTCTCCAGTCTACAGTGTGGACTCTCCAGAAAACCACACAGCAGCTTCACTCCTGAATCCTGCAGCTTGTTGAGACTCAGGTCCAGCTCTCTCAGATGGGAGGGGTTGGACTTCAGAGCTGAGCCTAGAGAAGAACAGCTGATCTCTGAGAGCTTACAGCCCCTCAAACTGAATAAAGAATAAATGATGTAAGTTTAGAAGACAATGTTCCTGAACCCAGTAGGATGCAGGTTGCAAACTGTAAAAGCCAAACACAAATAAAAACCCACAGAAATATGTCAGGATGGATTTTGGGGAAATGTGAACAAAAGACATCTACAATATTTCTTTTAGGAATAGTGGAGTAATAAAATAAAATCAGCTTCAGTTTAAACTATTCAGTCAGTATAAACATCATATAGCTTCATAACAATGAAATGAAATGAAAAGAAAAGAAAAAACTGAATTTATTTACTATTCTATGATAGTTTAAATTGTGATTATGTAAGTGTTATGTTTTCTTTTAAATCTATTTAAGAAACAAAGGGTAACATTTAAGATTAAATCAAGAGTTTAAGAGGTTCAGAGTGAATTATTCAGTGTAGATTCTTCTTGTTATATTCAGGTTTTAAATGTGGAGCTCAACATTGCTCTGCCACAGCCAATGGACTAAACCACTGAAGAAGAAAACAGACTTTAGCATTAAGATACTCAGTGTGGATCAGTATAATATCAGCCTTATGTCTGCACTTTACTGTCAGCACAACTTTCACATCAGATTCATCTCAGCACAGAAATAAAAATGGTGTCTGACCTCAGAGTCTCCAGTCTACAGTGTGGACTCTCCAGAAAACCACACAGCAGCTTCACTCCTGAATCCCGCAGATTGTTTCCACTCAGCTCCAGCTCTCTCAGATGGGAGGGGTTGGACTTCAGAGCTGAGACCAGATAATCACAGCTGATCTCTGACAAACTGCAGCCACTCAATCTGAATAAAGAATAAAAGATTAACATGAAAATGTTTTGAATGTGGAGCTCAACATTACTATGTCCATTTTCTGCTGAAACCAAACAGAAACCAAAGAAATATTTCTCCTTCAGTAAACTTGATCAGTTTAAAACAAATTCAGGTTCAGGTACATGATGAAACTATGGCGGGGGAAAAGTTCAGCCAACTAATTGGAAACTGTGTGTGTGTGTGTGTCTGTAGGATCAATATCATTGATCAGACGTTAATTGTGAAAACAAATATTAGTTCAGCAAGTAAACTTGATCAGTTTAAAACAAATATTAGTTCAGAGGATCTTCTGTATCCAGATGTGACCATTTACCAACAATTATAAACATTCGTTTACTTTAACAACTAACAGTGGACATTTTCTACAGTTTCTTTAACAAACACAAGTCTTTGTGACTGCAGACTAAATTTAGTTCAACAAACATTAAAATATGAACAAAGGGAAATGTTCAACTTTATGGATGTAAGTTATGTATGAACATAAATTAGGTTCAATTGTTAATTAAACATCAGATCTACAACAGTAACAGAGAGTCAGTGAACTGACCTCAGAGTCTCCAGTCTACAGTGTGGACTCTCCAGAAAACCACACAGCAGCTTCACTCCTGAATCCTGCAGATTGTTGTGACTCAGGTCCAGCTCTCTCAGATGGGAGGGGTTGGACTTCAGAGCTGAGGCCATGACTTTACAGTGAGTCTCTGAGAGCTTACAGCCAGAAAGTCTGTGATGACAGAGAATATAAAACTTGACGTTTAAAAATACTTTTTTTTAATATACTTAATTTACAGGTTTCATTTTTACAATGACAAGATATATTGAAAATACATATAAAACAATAAAAACACCAACAGAATTATATAAGGCTACCAGACACTTCACAAGATTACAAAAATGTCACAATGTCAACATGTTGGGAGTAAGGTAAAGTAGCATGGACAAGTGAACTGAACAAAACATCAAACCCACTCATTATCCACATAAGTAGAAGTACCTGTGGATGTGGGGTATTTGGCACTGGTCTAAGAAAGGTCCCCTTATTCTCTAAAATCTATTCTGTGTATTGGGTTTGTACACATGCAGTCTTTCAATTTGTATTACAGACAACATCTCCTTTAGCCAGTGTGCAAAGGCGGGGCAAAGTGGTAGACTTACAGGTCAAAAAAATATGTTCAGAGCAATCTTTATGTCATACACAAGTTCGAAAGTCTCTGCAGAGCATCCAAACATGGCCAGATTGTGGTTGGGTTGAATGTCTCTGGAATAGGCTTTTGAGAGCCACTCGAGAAAACTGCAGTTCAAAAGTTGTATAATATAGGGCAAATAAGAATCCAATCCTGCTAGTGATCCTTCAGCACACCAACACTTGTCACATTCAGGAGATGCAGTTCAGTTTTTGTTTTTGAGTAATACAGTCTATGCATCACCTTGTACTAGATTAACCTGTAGCGTGATTTAATAGAACAACAAGGACATTGCCCGTTCCCAGAACTCTGCTAATATCTCTGAATTCAAGTCATTGGCCCAGGCTTCCATAATAGGACCTGAAGAAACCAAAGTAGTAAAGCAAGTACTAGCAGTCTGGAATCTGGAGGGAATCCTTTTAAAAAATAACAAGTCATTGGGATGGCCTCATAGTGGAGACACTTTTCCTTTTACGTAGAGTCTCAATTGAAGATAACTTTTATGTGCTTTAATATTTGCAAAGAACTCTTTATGGTCAAGTTTTGTTGAATTGATTTGTCTGTCAGGGCAGAAATGGAAAGCAAAAGAACAGGAAGTGAAGAATATTTAACAGCAGAAGCTTCTAGTTGTAGCCATAAAGGCTTTCTTTCAGTCTCTGCACTTATGCATTTCCAGTATGTAAGAGCCCTGGGGCCTCATGTACTAACGTTACGTACGCACAAAATTCGTGCATACGCCATTTTTCACGTTCATGTTCGGATGTACTAAAAGTGAAATGAACGTGAGAATGTGTGGTCCTCCACGGCAGCTTCATTGCTGGCGTACGTACATATTCTTTGCTTATGTCAGTTGTCAGTTGGCAACTCTGTAGTGAAATTGCAAAGCCGAAATTGACAATTGCTCTCGAGAAGTTGCACTGCATGCGAAAGTCTTTATTATTTACAATCAATCAAGCAATTACACAATTTTAAATCATTTGCAGATTATTTGTGTTAAGGGGTTATTTACTGCAGCGTGCAGCCCTCTACTGCGTATGGAGGATAAGTAGAACACACTTGAGTTATCTTTAGCCTCTGGCATATTTTTTTAACAGTTAACAATAAAGTGCGGACCGATGTGCTGCCGTCTCATCAGCATGGCTCACACACAACAACAACTAGCGCTCACTGGGAGCGTGGTGACATCACGTCTTGTACGTACCGTAACCCTTTCACAATACAAGGGAGTAAGGGCGCCATCAAATTATAACACTTAACAATTTGCACCTTGGGTTTACGGGAAAAATCTAGCATTAATTATCGAATTAGTGTAAAGCATATAAACGCATGTGCAAAATGTTGCAATTATCGATATGTTGATGAGGCAGTGTTGGCCTTATTAGAGGACCTGGCTAATGGCCGAATCCGCAGGGAACAGGTTTTCCGTGACGATCAGGACTTGATTGGCTTATCAGCCGTTTCAGATTTCCAAGAACTATCCTCTTGGAACTCTGTGCTGAATTGGGTCAGGTCTTGGAGAGAGAGACGGCGAGGAGCCACTCATTGCCAGTTCCCTTACAGGTGCTGACAACACTTGGGTTCCTGGCAACAGGGTCATTCCAGAGGGAACTGGCAGACTGTTCAGGGATGTCCCAGTCAGCTCTTAGCCGCGCCATTCCAGCTGTGTTGGACAGGATCATCCACATGTCGGCTAGGTATATAAGGTTCCCATACGATGCTGTTGACTAGGCAAACATTAAAGCGCAATTTGCAGCGATAGCTGGTTTTTCTAATGTAACCGGTGCTGTCGACTGCACACATATTGCTATAAAGGCGCCATCTGAGGATGAATTTGCTTATGTGAATAGGAAGCATTTCCATTCCATAAATGTGCAAATAATCTGTGATGCACAAATGCGTCTTACTAATGTTGTGGTGAGGTGGCCTGGATCAACCCATGATTCATTCATTCTCAGTAACAGCATGGCTGGGATTAGGCTTCAAGCTGGCAGAGTGCGCGATGGGTGGCTTATTGGTAGGTGACACAGAGCATTTAAATGAGATCATTGTATAATCAACAGAAAAGGTGAATGTGCTATAATCGTTAATTTGCTCATTAGGAGACCGCGGTTACGCACTGGGACCGTGGCTGATGACCCCCCTCGCCAACCCACAGACTGACTGGGAGCGGAGGTATAATGATCTTTATTCGTTGTGGAGAGGGGGGATCGGCCAGCTGAAGAGCCGGTGGCGCTGCCTGGACAGGACTGGGGGCATGCTTTTATATGGGCCGGAGAAGGTGTGCTGCATTGTGTTGGCGTTTGCTGTCCTCCACAATGTTGCACACAGATACGCTATGCCATTGGTTGAGGTGGTGGGGCAACTACAGGAACCAGACCCTGGACCCATTAACGCTCAACACAATCCAGGTGCCATTCAGACCCGACACTAATTGCAACAATACAAAAAAGGTAAAAGGAGACAATGTTTACTTTTTAACCAAATCTTTTAATGATTGACTGATGCTAGTGAGTGCGTTGGTGACATTACTCAGGTGGCGGTTAATTTCACCGATGCCTCTTATAATTTCTTTTTAGGACTCAAGCAAAGCACTTGTGAGAACACGGCCTGTTGGATGGGAACTCTATGGTCAAATGGGGTCAGCTCCTCCACCCCGGTTCCACCACCTGTGGCCTGAGGGCTCTGGCGATGGGCAGATGTCCGCCGCTTCACCTCCATCTTCACATCTGACCAATTCTTTTTCAACTCTGTTGCAGTGCGGTTCTCCGACCCTACAGAGTTTACTGCCTGTGCCACGTTTTCCCATTCTGTTTTCTTTCTTTTGGTGTTAATGCCGGACGATAGAGAGCCAAATAATTTTTTTATTGGCCTCTACCTCCATCAGCAGCACCTCCAACTCACACTTAAAACACAAATTTATTTTTTCCTGGCTTTTTCCATTTTACTAAAGACAGCACTATCTAGGCCTATTTATACTAATTAGCATATTCAAATCGGTGTAATTGAGGGAGGGGACAGGGTGGAGCGTTGTGCTCGTGCATGTGAGCTCAATTTCACGTTGATTGCGATGTACAAAGACAATGTGCTTGGGATTCTGTGTAAGCACGTTTTGATACATCAGATTTTTTTTGTGCGTACGGAACTTTCACTCTTTCAGTGTACGCCACATTCTAGTAGGAAATCCACACAAGTCTTAGTACATGAGGCCCCTGGAGTTAGCTGTCCAGTAGTAATGTTTAAAAATAGGCAGACCCCCCCCCCGTAAGAGGTGGATGAAGGTGATCTTTGGATATCCTGTTTGATTTGTAGCCCCATATAAAAGGCAATATAATTGAATCGAGCTTCTGAAAGAGGATGCATTTAAATGTAGGTAGGAAGGGCACGTTTTGAAAAAGATAAAAAAGCCCAGGTAGGCTCACCATTTTGATTGCATTTACCCATCCAATCAAGGGCAATATCCTGAGTTTTATTTTGTGCATGTGTGTAAAGTGTATATTTAATACTGAAATAAAGTTAATTTATAATGTTGTTAATTGACTTACAGAGCCTTTCTGCAGTTCCTCACAGCTGGAATCAGTCTCCGTCGTCCCTGCCATGATGTGTTGTACTCCTTCAGGTCCAACTCATCCAGAACCTCCTCTGACATCTGCAGCATGTAGGCCAGAGCTGAGCAGTGGATCTCAGAGAGTTTCTTCTCTGATCTGTTCTCTGACTTCAGGAACTGTTGGATCTCCTGATGGACTGAGTGGTCGTTCATCTCCATCAGACAGTGGAAGATGTTGATGCTTCTGTCAGGAGAGATATGATCACTGTTCATCTCTTTTAGGTTGTTAATGACTCTCTGGATGACTTCCGGACTTTTGTCTGTCTGACCCAGCAGGACTCCTAAGAGTCTCTGGTTGGACTCCAGAGAGAGGCCATGAAGGAAGCGAACAAACAGGTCCAGATGGCCATTTTCACTTTTGAGGGATTTCTCCATGGCTCTCCTCAGAAAGACATCCAGGGTTGAGCCAATATATTTTTGATTCAGGAAGTCCTCCAGTACCTCTGTGTTGCTGTTGGTATAACAGTGGAACATGTAGACTGCAGCCAGAAACTCCTGAATGCTCAGATGAACAAAGCAGTAGACTGTTTTCTGGAAGATCACACTCTCTCTTTTGAAGATCTCTGTACAAACTCCTGAGTACACCAAGGCCTCTGTGACATCAAGACCACACTGCTCCAGGTCTTCTTGGTAGAACATGATGTTTCCTTTCTCCAGCTGTTCAAACGCCAGCCTCCCCAGCTTCAAAAGAACATTCCTGTCAGCCTTTGTCAGCCCCTGTGGACTCTTCTCATGTCCCTCATCATACTTCTGCTTCTTCCTCTTTGTCTGAACCAGCAGGAAGTGTGAGTACATGTCAGTCAGGGTCTTGGGCAGCTCTCCTCTCTGGTCTGTAGTCAACATGTGGTCCAGAACTGTAGCAGTGATCCAGCAGAAGACTGGGATTAGACACATGATGTGGAGGCTCCTGGAGGTCTTGATGTGTGAGATGATTCTGTTGGACAGATCTTCATCACTGAATATCCTCCTGAAGTACTCCTCCTTCTGGGCATCAGTGAAGCCTCGTACTTCTGTTACCCTGTCGACACATTCAGGAGGGATCTGATTGGCTGCTGCAGGTCTGGAAGTTATCCAGACGAGAGCCGAGGGAAGCAGATTGCCCTTGATGAGGTTTGTCAACAGCACGTTGACTGAAGACTTCTGTGTGACGTCAGACACAACCTCATTGTTGTGGAAATCCAGTGAAAGTCTGCTTTCATCCAGGCCGTCAAAGATGAACAAAAGTTTACAGACAGCGAGCTGCTCTGCTGTGACCTTCTGTAATGTTGGATGGAAAACATGGAGCAGTGTGAGAAGACTGTACTGCTCATCTTTGATCAGGTTCAGCTCCCTGAACGAAAGCAGAACCACCAGACTGACATCTTGGTTTTCCAAACCCTCTGCCCAGTCCAGAGTGAACTTCTGCACTGAGAAGGTTTTTCCAACGCCAGCGACGCCGTTCGTCAGAACCACTCTGATGTGTTTCTGTTGGTCAGGTAAGGCTTTAAAGATCTCGTGGCACTTGATTGGAGTGTCATGGAGGGTCTCCATCTTGGAAGCTGTCTCAAGCTGCCTCACCTCATGTTGGGTATTAACCTCTTCACTCTGTCCCTCTGTGATGTAGAGCTCAGTGTAGATCCTGTTGAAGAGGGTTCCACTTCCTGTTTCATCAGTTCCTTCAGTCACACGTTTACATCTGGTCTTCAGACTGATCTTATGTTCATCTAAAACCTCCTGCAGACCACTATCTGCTGAAAGAGAAGAAACATATTCTGAGACTAAACTGAGAACCAGAATCCGGATCAATAAAAATGTTTCTGAATTTATGATATTCATGATAATATTAAATACACTGCATAACACAACAAATGTCCCTGTAATAGATTATAAAGTCCTGTTTTCAGACATGAGGACATCAGCAGACAGATGTTCAGTCTTACTTTGTACAGTGCTGGTCTGACTGACTGTCTGCAGTCCAGCTCTTGTTCTGGATCTTTCTCCACACTGGGGACAGGAGGAGTCTCCTGATGAAGCAGACTGGTCCCAGTATGAGGTGATGCACTGTCTGCAGAACCAGTGTCCACAGCTGGTAGAGACTGGATCCTTCAGGACGTCCTGACACAAAACACAGCAGGACAGCTGCTCCTCCACAGAAACATGACTCCTCTCCTTCTTTCTGCTAAGACATTTCTTTATAACTAAAATGATTTGTTGTTTGTTAATGAAAAATATTATGAGTCTAGAATTTCAGATTATCATAGAAAACAGTAACAGTGTTATTTATTGTTTGGAAAATGACTTTCATAAACACACAAATAAACAGTTTTTCCTATCCGTCTGTCTTATTAAACATTAAGTGTTCTGAATTCAGCATTCAGCATTAACACTCACTTTGGAGAGCTCAGCTTGAGGTCAGGTTTGAACAGCGGTTTTGCTTTTATTGCTTAATTAGAATTAGCAGGCAATTCAATTGAATTCAAAAACTTTATTAGATGTTCGATGTATGTTTGTGCATCAGGGATTCCATTTAAATGACATGACTCTCAAACTAGGTTTGAAGCTATCGATTAATTAAGAAATCAAGTATTCTATTGATTATTTCCCCAATTAATCGCTAAGAAATATTTTTGCTTTATTTACAGTAGAAATAGAGCAACAGTGAATATACAATAGAGAAAATAAGACAGGTCTTTTACATTAGTTTCAGAGTTTCCTCTGCTGTTATTCCCCTACTCTACTGGTAGTGAAACTGTGGTGTTAGTACTTTCACTTCAGTAAAGGATCTGATCTTCCTCCACCTACAAACTAACTGCACCGTGTGTTACCATCTGACCTGTTTGTTTTAGGAAGTGAGTCTTTCTCTGTGTGTGAGGTACAGTATCATTACTGTAGTCAGACATAAAGTGTGTGGATAAGTTCAGGTTGCTGTATTACAGTTACTGAAAGGCTGTGTGTGTGTGTGTGTGTGTGTGTGTGTGTGTGTGTGTGTGTGTGTGTGTTTGCTGCCATAGGAAAGAAATAAAAAGTCTCTGTTTCTGTAACGTTAACGTTCCTACGGTGTCTTGTCGTTCTGTTCACAGCTGAGCTGAGCCAGACTTGTTAGCTATCTAGTGGATACGAATCAGGTTTAAGACATTGAAATAGTCCAAACTGGAGGTAAAACTTTTTGGAGCAACAGAGCTGGAAGCCGCATGTGATCAGATGATGGATCGCAATATGATTTTATCTGCAGATAAACAATGAGTTGGAGCTGACTGAAGCAATGACCAAGATGTTTTATTCATCTATTTCATTCATTCATTATCACATGAATCCTTGATAAATTCTCTGATGAAAGCTTTTTGGGAAACTTTAAATAGAGAAACTGCTGCTACTTTGGATAAGTAGGAAGTTTAAAAGTTTGTATTAGTCATCTTTGATTAGATTACAGCCACAGGTCTTACTGTGTGTCTGAGTGTCCAGGTTCATTACTGAAGGTTGGAGGAAGACCTTTGGACCAGTCACTCTTCATAGACAGACAGCTGGACATTGGAGACTCTGCTCTGTCCTCCTCTTCCTCCACACAAACACTCATCTTCTGATCTGAAGTCAGTTTGAAAGATAAAGCTGACTGTGAGCTCAGAGCACAAGAATTAGGAAAAACAGGTTTGTTCAAGAGTCACACAAAGACTGAGAGAACAGGAAGTAACACACAGACACACACACACACACACACACACACACACACACACACACACACACACACACACACACAATATACAGTATATTAGAACCAGTAGTCAGAACTTAACTTTGTAACTTTTCTTTCAATCTGTGTTTGTTTTCTTAGGTTACAGCAGGTTTAATGTGTATTAAGGCATCCTGGTAACCACAGTGGGTGGGTGCTACGCACAGGACAGTGAGGGTTAAGTGTGCTAAATGTGCTGCATTAAGTGTTTATTCTTGTTGTTATGTTGTGGTGTCCATCGTGTCCATTCTCGTATCTATGTATGTATGTCTGAAAGCTATGTACAGACTGCGGTGACAAATTTCCTGTAAAGGACAATAAAGTATCTATCTATTATTCAGCCGACAGTAAGATAATAAAATGTTGTATGAACACTCACCCTGCCTCAGCCTTCAGTTCTCCTCCTCCTGCTCTGTCCACTCTAAATGGAGACTGAACCAACTGAACACTTTCACTTGGAGGTTCTCCCTCCCTGTTCACATGCACTTGGATCCTCTGGTCAGTGTTTCTCTTCATTTACAGGAAATGAAATTAGTTTGTCTGTGTGTGTTTGTGTGTCCTAGACTATCGGGGGATTTCCCATGGTGCACTGAGCTCCTCTCTTCCTCTCTCTTTCTGCACTCATTCATGTTCCATTAATGCATGTTACTAACTTCACTTCTTCCCCGGAGTTCTTGTGCTTTCTCGTCTCGCAGGTTCTTGTCGATCCTGGTGGAGCCTCCTGCCATGGTCCTGCTAGATTGCCATTGCCAATACTGTTGTTGCTGTGCACCTGTCTGTCTGTCTATCTGTCTGTCTCTCTCTCTCACCCCAACTGGTCGAGACAGACGACCACCCACCTAGAGCCGGAGGATCTGTCCTAGGTTTCTGCCTTTTAACAGGCAGTGTTTCCTTGCCCTTGTCTCCAAGGTCTTGCTCATGGTGGTACTGTTGGGTCTCTGTAAATAATGTTATAAAGAGTTTGGTCTAGACCTGCTCTATTTGAAAAGTGTCCTGAGATAACTTCTGTTATGAATTGGCGCTATACAAATAAAATTAAATTGAATTGAATTGTGTGTGTGTGTGTGTGTGTGTGTGTGTGTGTGTGTGTGTGTGTGTGTGTGTGTGTGCATGTTGCTCACACAGATCAGCTGTTTAACATGATGTGTTTATGAGTGTCTCTCTTAAATTGGACATATTGAGTTCAAATTAGTTTTAGTTTAGTTTAATATTGGAATCCTCTCAGCACAGGAGCTTCCCATTTCCCAGCTTCAATATTGTTGGGGATGTTACTATTGATTCTTTGTGACTTAAAAATCTTAACCCAACGTCCACTATTATTTTTATTTTATGTTCATTTCCATTGTAGTTATATGGATCAAATAAAGCCCTGAAGGAAATATTTGGCACAGATGATTTTTAGTAATCGAGTTACTTGAGTAACTTGAGGAATTTTCATGAAAGTGTGTATAATATCTCACCATCAGTTGGTCCAGTGTTGAGTTGCTCTTTCATTGATTGGTTTATTTAAAAAAAAATTATCTTTAAAATAAAATATCTGAAGATATGAGGAGATAGTTTTGTTCTTAGAACATTTTTTGACTCAAACGTAGCTTAACCATGTCATGTGATGACACTATGAACAAATATTTCTTGGACTCCATCCATAAATTCACATTATAGACACAAGCACACACAACCTGTGGAATGATTTAGCTACAATGTTTGTATGTCCCTTCAATTAAAGTAGAAGGATCTGAATGATTCAAAATAAAATACTCGTTATGCAGAATGGCCTCTGTCAGTGTTATTATGTTACTGGATTGTAGGGGTTACACTACTTTTTCATTAGAAAGGTAATTAATCACTGGGGATTAATAATACACTCGTAAATGGGGCACCACCTCCGTTGTTTAGCTACTGGAATAATCCGGAGGAAATTATTCCACAGATCTAATCAAATCAATTTCAAATCAATTTATTAAATTTCAAAATCTATATTTAATCTCATATTTCTGAAGTAGTGATTTCTTTTACACGATTCATCGATTTCCCCGCATCAAATCAAACCTGCACCAACAAGGACATACGGTTATATATGTTTATTAACTAAACTAATGCAGAGTAAATAGTATGAAATGACAAACAAACAAACAACAACAAGTAACAGAATATGTGGACAATATATGAATTATTACTATTAGGTAGAACTGAGAGGCCCTAATCTAAATTCTCTTAAACTTAAAAGATGGGAATCAAAGCTTACAGACAGACACCAGCTCTTCTTCATGTGTGTGAATCCGGCCGTGTACCGGAGAGTCAGCCTACTTTGTTTGTAGATGGAACTTGGAAGGATTCCAGGTCCTTGGCTTTTAGCTCAACTGCGGCTTTGTGTCACTGATCCAACAGGCCGAAGGGAGTTGTAGTCCCTGGTTCCAGTGGCAATCTCTCCAAAAGGCCCAGCTGTGTGCGCTAGTGAGCGTTGGGGGCAAGGTGGCTGGAGAATAATGTCTTTATTCGGCTGGAAACGTTTATACGTCTTCTTGAGCAGTCAACTACTGCGACGTCCTTCTGGCTGATGATAAATGTCTTAGAGTGGTTGGTCTTCAGCTCTGATTGTAAACTAATTCAGCTTCTTGTTTAAAATAACTGGAGGATGAAACGCTGGCCTGGAGAATTCTCCAAGAAAGTCCAAGAATTTGATTAAATTCACTTTCTGTGAAAAGGCGACAATACTTGACGATAAGACTACAAAAATATAAAAGAAGAAATTCATTAGTGTCTTGAGCTTTCAAAATAAAAGTACTTAGGAAAGTACTTCAGCAACGCAAGTTATTACTTGAGGAAAAATTCAACACGTGTCGCAAACGAAGTAAAATAAAGTACGGAAATTAAAGAAAAAGCGAGAATAAATAACGAGTGGATACAGGATCAGAAAAGTCAGAGAGAGAGAAGCGAAGAGAAAGTGATCGGAGTCTATCTCTTATAGCTTTTATTCTGGAGGCGGAACTGGACGAGAGGAGCTGACCGCGCGCGTCACTTCCTCTGGTGATAATTTGATATATGTAACTTTATCAACTTACTCCTATCTATCGTGTTTTAAAGATCATAATTCACCGTTCACAGAACCCACCATGACTTAATACATAGTTCACATGTTTTAACTTAACATAACCGAAATTACTTAACCTCCTAAGGCCCAAGCTGTTTTTTTACATGCATTTTTTATTTCTCTTGCTATTTGGGCTTATTGGAACCTAATTAGAATAAAAACTAAGTATCATCTTTTGATATGATCTACTTTTAGAGAAAAATGATGTCCACATATGTGGATTCATGGTCCGAATTTCCATAAAACACAATAAAGTCACCTTTGTGTAATAGAATAAAAAACTCTTTATTTCCACCTTGAACACAGCAGTTTTTTCCTGACTGTTTTTTAATGTATTAATAACACATACACACATATTTTTTGAACATTTTTTGAATATCAGAGAGTAAAAACAACATGGAAACATTGCATTTTTGCCCATTTTGGACAGTTAAAACAGTTGCAGGATGACATTGTATGTCTGTAACAAAATATAAAACATTCAAAGCATTTTAAATGGTTACTGTTTTTTTAAAAAAACTATTAGGCTACTAATGTGTTTTGAACATCATAGTGGGGAAAAAAATGAAAAAACATCGTAGTAGGTGAATAGCTCATGTGAAATTTAGCATTGGTAATAGGGGTGAGCGATATGGGTAGAAAATAATATCTCGTTATTTTTTGGGGATTTTGGCGATAACGATAATCAGTCGATATCCTTTCAGATGTGATTGGAATTGTCTAAGTTAGGGCTTGTGTCCACCAAACACGTTTTTAGCGCTGAGAGCTCAAAAACTAATTTTCCGAGTGCCCAGCCTCGTTAAAAGTTGTACAGATTTCAACTTGAAGCGCTCTGAACGCTGCGCTAAAAAACGTCTCCGCTGACATCTTTTTACCGCTGAGCTTAGCGCTCTGAACGCTGAAGCTCAAAGGATTTGTATTCAAAATAGGCGCTGCTAGCACTAAAAACGTGTTTGGTGGACACAGACCAGACATCAGTCTTTTCGAAACCAAACCATTTCCATGCCAGAGAGGTAGACCCACGTCTCGGCACTAAATCATCTGAAGTACCGGTAGCTTCAGGGACTGGAGGTGCTTGCATTTTCTCTCTACCATCACAACGCGCTGCTAAACTGTTGCAAGGAGGACGCTAGTGAGAGGTCACGTGATCACTAGTCGTGTGACTGAATCCTGCCATGCTGTAGAGAGCGTTGCTGCTCCGTGTATTAATGGATGTGAGGAGTTTCCGGCGCGTTTAAATATTTTTGGCGAAGTAATTTAAATACTCAATAATGGAAATTTGCACATCTTCAAAACAACGATGACAATATTACCGCAAACGATATATATCGCCCACCTCTAATTGGTAATGTAAAAAAGGGAACATGTTAAAGGCTGCGATCACTGAGGACTGAAGGACCAGGCCTGCTTACAGAGGCCCAGAGGTCACCTGATTGATTGACCTTCACAGAGTCTGAGAGGAGAGGAGTTGGAGGAGGAATGTGACTTATGGTGCGATCCATTTGTCTCGTAAATCCCCCGCCCGAGTTGCTCTGACGCGAGAACGTGACGTAATTACCTGGCTTGTACCACTTATAGCGTTCCATTTGTCTTTGGGCATTACGAGTCGGAAAGAACATGGACGCCACCAGTGCAGCAGCTGTGTTGTTATTGATTGTGGCTCATCTAAACAAGCTCAATTTGAAATAATAACGTTTTTCTACAGAAACACTAACATTTCAAGTAATTCCGTTATTGCAAGTCTTACATTTCAGCAATGTAAACAAGTGTGTAGGAGCATTTAAAATCGACATTAAAACGACCAACGTCGTACAAATACAAAGAAAATATATCTGCCATCTTTGTTTTGCGAGTCGTCCGTTCACCCTCGTTTAGCTCGGTGTACTGTGAGGAGCCCCGAGTGGGACGGCTGATTACTACTAGCATATTAGCTGTTTCGAGGAGCATCAGTCACACCTATGTGTACTTCATGTTTAGCGACCTACAAAGTTGCTATTTTTACACTTTTTTTTTCAAATTTGCATGTCATGACAAATATACAAGGCTTTTATAAATATCTAAATCAGAATAAGCCATGAAATATGACAGAACTTCTTACCTGGTCGACGTTTGTGTATGGAGCTACCACTTGAATTTTCCCGCCATTTTGAATTGGCACCGTAGTGGCACCGTAGTGTGTTAGAAATTTCTGACACCACCATATGGTAGTGTAAGTACCCCATATACGTACCATAACACCCCCAATTCAGCAGTGAACACAATTGTGGACATAAGAGCTAAAAAGTGCTGTCCACGTATGTGAGCGCTAAGCCCTAGGTAGTAGGAAAAGGAAAAGGAAAAGTGGAACTTGATTAAAATCATTAAATCATTAATCATTAAACACGCACATAAAGTAGCACTGAGGGATTGTACATATTTCGTATAGTGATAGCTTAATCCTTGTTATAACAAATATGTGTCAGGCATTTACTTATTGTATTACTATACAGTTATCAAACAAAGTTCGTTTTGAAGATACCTTATGCTATACCAGAATCTTACCAAAAGGTGGCGCTGTGGCTCCATCAAACATTCAGACATTTTACACATGATTTTGTAACTTAGTCCAATCTGATGACAGGAACATCAGACAAACATTACATTTGCGACCTTCTCATGCTGGATGGCAATCTGTTAATTAGGAGAAGATGAAATTTTACCATAATACTCCAACAGAACTAAATCTATATCCATGCAACTGTTGTTACTGCTTCCTAGATTGGAATATCCACTATCAAAAGAAAACATCGTAATTTACACTTTAGAGGAAGGGGTGTCAGAATGCCAGATGTGGATTCCAGAGGAGTTTCTCTCTGGAGGTGGACCTGTCAGACTAAAAGAGATGTAAACACATTTCAGGGATATCTAACCCTGATTTACAATCAAAAAGGCACTTAATTATTACACACGATCCACTTTAGGTGTAGGGTGTCGTTCTGATCTGTGGAGAAGTCAGTGTTCTGTTAAAGAGGATAAAACAAATTGACACCTAGAGATCCCATCTGAGAATCTGAAAAGAACCAGGCTCTCTGTGCAGGAGACTGTCGGCGCCACAGTCTCACCTCCCCTCCTGGGTCAAAAAGGTCAAAGGGAAAGAGGAGGCCTTGAAAACTCTCCTGGTGGAACAAAATCAAAATAATATGATGATTGTTGAATTAAGAGACAGATAAAGCGTCTCTTGTAGAGGAAGACGAGGACAAGGTCCTACAGGATCATTAATATTGATCATTTACAGATACTTTATAATGTTGCAGTTTTCTAACTTTAAAGCTCCTTCAGAGGAAATATGAGGAGAAAAGTGGATTTGAAGAGGTTCATCATTTTTGACAATCATACAGACTAAATAGGCTTCTTTTTTGACAAATTCAGTTTTCTTGTTCCTGACACCTGGCTATATTCTATTAGACAATTTACTTTACATTTACTTTTCTTCACAGAAGGGAACCAAACACAGAGATATAGGCCTACTATGTTCATTTTTTAGGTTTTCTTGGACGCCTTAAAATCAAGAAGGCCAGTGCGACCCTCCACAAAGCTTTGGTGAGTCCCAATCCCCAGGTTGGGAACCACTGTTCACTGCTGCATCAGGACACAAACTGTTCAGTCTCTAATCTGTAAACACTCTGAGGCTGATTTGAGGACTTCAGCTGAACTCTGAAGCCATCGTGTCATTTTAAAATAAATAAAACAAGTCAACCAAAAGAGAGAAAAAAGACAGGAGCGAGAAAGAAAACAATCGCAACAACAACTGGTTTTACCAACATTTTTGTGTTTTGATTTTCACAACTTTACACTTACACACACACACACACACACACACACACACACACACACTAATGCATGTATATATATTTCTACACACGAATACAAGATGCATTAACAAAGTCTTCATACGTCAAATTAAATAGTCCAGAAAGATACACTTTAGTTTAAGCATGTCTTATATGAATGTATACATTCTTCATACTTTGTAGGATTATGATACTGCAGAGGGCTTCCATCATAAGTCTGTCCTCTCTAGATAAGATATGAAGGGGCCCCAAATGTTGTGCAATAGTGACTGCTCACCCCTGATAGCACATGTAATTCTTTCTAAGGGATAGCTGTCGATGATTCAGGAATCCATTTACCCACACTCGACCACGAACAAACTCATTTCTAAACATTTTTTATTTCACTACACTACCAAAGACAGTGGAAAAGTGTCTCTATTTCACACTTAGCACATATATCAGGTATAGCAAATAGCACTATTGTGATTGTTAAGCTTTTGTGGGGTTATATGTTCAGTTATACTGCAGTATTTTAAGCTGTGCATTAATTGTTTGTGATTGTGCTTTGGTACATGTCCTCTCTCAATCCGAGAGGCACCTGGCTGGCCCCCACTGTGAGGTCACTTCCGGTGCAGGCTCCACTGTCAGGACGGGAAGTGCGAGGGGGGGGTGAGGACGTTTAAATGTCGATTTCACCTGCCTTTTAATTCGAGGGAGACCAGCGAGTCAGCATATGTCAGCGGTGAGTTGCTGATTTTGCTTATACACAGAAAGTAAATGCATGGTTTCTTGTGTTCTTCGTCAATATAGGTGCCGTAAAATAGTAACGTCATAGAAGTCATTAATGATGCAAATTTCCGAATGTTACACGTCGGTTTGGGTTGTCATTTTGAAGCTAAGTTAGATAACGTCAAAGTTAACTTTCACCAATGGCGGTTAGCATCAACACCTTAGGTTCTCAGGGATTATTAACTTTTTAGTGCACAACGTAAAGTAACTGCTCGCATTTGTTTGTATGTAACGTTATAAAACATTTTTGTAAACTCTCCTTGCATTAGCTGGGCATCATCACAAAGTTGAATACGTTCTGAACTCACAGACGGGATATGTGAGACAGCCAAGCTACCAACACGATGCAACACACCATGATGTTCTGCCAGAGGTCAACTAGCTGATTAGTGATATCACCTGTTTAAGTGCACAAGTGGAATCAACATGTGGCAGGACTACATGGCACATTTTTATTTTGTTATTTTCCCACCTCTGTTGTATACTACAGTATAAACAAAACAAATAGTAACTGAAATTACTGAGAAATAGCATGCTTTTGCTTTTTGATACTTGAGTATATTTTGCTTCTAACATAACATACTAAATGACTTCAGTGTCTTGTTTTAGCCACTTTCACTTAAGTACGTTTTTGAATGCCGGACTTTAACCCGTAGTGCAGTATTTTCGTAGTCATTACTTCTTCTACATAAGTAAGGCCTCATTTACACTACCTGGTGCAAGTGGCCATTTTACCTGTAAGCAAAGACAATCTAAGTTTGCAGGCTGTATACATTAATTTGAATTGAAGTTCATGTACTATAAATCAAACATGATGCATTTTATATCCTTTTTAGATGCATCATTCAGTCATTCCATGTGGTGGAAAGCCTGCAGTGGAACACCGCACAACATGCTGCAGTCAGTTCCAAGGCCCCCTTTGTCCCAAAGGCATGTTTAAACCAAGCCAACCAGCCAGACGTCAGCAGCATTTGGAGGTCCACATGAAAAATGCCATTGCATTTGAAGGTAATGCCATTGCATTTTAGATTAAAGATACACACATGTGCATGCACACACACACACACACACACACACACACACACACACACACACACACACACAGATTTGTGTGTGTGTGTTCATGTGTCTTGTTTGTCATTGTCAAATATAAACATTTTCTGGACTTACTCTTAGATAAGAAGATCTGCCGCTGCAATTTGAACTGCAGGAATGGGGGACATTATCATTGTCCTATATGTGACAAAACCGTTATTAGAAGGACAGACATGGAAGCACACTTAAAGTCTTGTCCCATACAACAAACTTCCACCTCAGCTGCTGCGCAGTCCAGACAGAGTCAGGATTCATCCTTGGCCTCCCTGCAACCAAGTTCATCTGCTGCATCCATTCCTCTGCTTCCACCAACCATAATATCCCCATCTCCAGACCTTCTTGTGCAACAAGATACAACCACATGTACTATTCCCTCTGCCCAATCAATTCAAACATCTACCATCCACTCCTCAGCAGACACACATATGACATCGTCTTCTCCTTTGGTTTCCTCTTCTGTTGTACATACATAATTTTCCCTCCACCAATGCACATCCTTAAATTAGGGAATGAACTTGCGCTCCGGGGGGCGGCTCAGCGAAAAGAGGAGGCGTGTTCCAGCGCAAACGTTCCCTGGTGCTATTTTGCTGTTTCAGAAAACAATTGCGCCAGAGACCAGGAAAAACCTAGTCTAAAGTCAGTGGCGCTGGGCGCATGCTTGAGGGGATACCCCTGAAAGGCAGCAGCAACATCACCACCCGGTCAAGACGGGCATTAATACTTTGCTGCATCCCGGACAGCTCCCGCTCCAGCATGTCAAACCCGGTTTGCTGCAGGAACGGGTGGTCCTCCGGCGTGTAGTGGGTCTGGATCCTCTGCACCTTGGTGTTTGTGCTACTCCCTCCTCAACTGGCGCACTGCTCGGCCCGTGTGCACTGCTCCCGAGGCCAGGGTCTTCTTCCTGCGGAGCTGCGTTACATTGTTTTGATTTATTGTATGGCTGTGTTACATTGATTTCATGTCAATAATGTCACTTCTCGGTATTTTACGGCCCTGACGAGAACGTCGGTCTCCTCGGCTGTGAACCGCTCCTGGCGTGCGCCTGGCAAATCCGCCGTTATAATAGCAATCCGCCATGGAACAAGCGCACCTGCTTTTAAAGGGAATGTGAGATGACGCTCTGATTGGTTTATTGCACGTTACGCCCAAACCACACCTATGACTAATGTAGCTACTTCAGACCAACCCATTTTAGATTTGCGCCGGCGCAAGAGTCATTTATCCCGCCGGCATAATAGCAACAGCTACTTGCGTTTTGCGTTTCAGATCTGCGATCAGCCTTAATTAAGATAATTAGATAAGATAATGTGTGAAATAGAACATCTGTGTTTTGAACATCTGTGTTTTAAACATGGCTGCCCAATAATACCAGAGAGAATTGGGGCATCGAGGGTGCCCCTATAGCTCACCTAGCTACCCCTTAACTTTCAATATAGCCCGACAGTAGTAGATGAGACAGATAATCTGTGAAAAAATCTGGTTCTCCTGGCTCCTCCTAGTGCTCCTAATGGCATCTGCAAGAATCCACCGGGCCTAAACGAAAATAACCAATCAGAGCTAAGAACGATAGTTGACTATTGAGTCTCATTCCCAGGTTGTCAAATACAGACGCTTTGAGACCCTGGGAATGAGACTCAACTACCAACCCACCAACACAAAGGATCTTTATATCTTTCTTACCTACTGTTACCTTGAACATCATTAGTATAGATTTCTATATATCTACTGTGTTTGAAATTTCCTGCAGAACTGGTCTGTTGTTAGTTTCTACACTATTTTCAAGACATGGTAGAACTTCAAAGTAACGTAATGAATGCAGGCTGGGTGCTGATTCTTCATCTTTCAAACTTCAACTTTCATCCAGGTATAGGAGGTGGTTGAGTGTGGAGCAGAAGGAGTGGAGGAGTCTCAGTGTGTCTGCAGAGACTGTGTAGAAGGACAGAGCAGCAGCAGAGCAGTCCAGATACACTGATGATACTCTGTCACATCCAGAGGAACACACAGGGATGATGGTAGACTTGACATTGTGTCTGACAGTGGAGCTGATCTCAGAGCAGTTCAGACTGCAGCACTTGTGATTCCTCAGTCACTGCTGGATGAAGCTCTCCTCTCCACTCTACCTCCCAGTAACATGGCCCAGTCAGAGCTGATGCTGCTGCTTCAACCTCTCTGGATCATCAGGACACAGCGGATCCTCCAACACAACCTCCTTCCTCACCACTCACACTCTGACAAAGATCACTTTCACCTGATGAGAGAAGAAGACAGACAACAGGAGTCATAAATCAGTGTTTACAGAGACTCCCTCCATCAGCACATCCAGTATAAAGAGCAGCAGGGACTTCAGTCCAGTTCAGACCAGCAGTGGAGCGGCTGTGTAGTGTAGCCTGCTTCCTTTCAGCTCTCATGTTAACGTATTGGAGTGAACACACTGAGCTGAAGCTCACAGACCTGCAGACACTTTGGACATCAAGTCTGTTGACTCTGCGGATTTCACTGAAGTACACAGTGGAAATAAAGTGCTGAGAGTCCCTGAACGCAACATTATTACAGGAACAGAGAAACATTCACTGCCCACTGGAATGATGGATTTACTGCTGTTAGGGTTCAAAGCTGATAAAAACCACAGTCTCAGTCACATTAGATTATTTTCTCTGCTTTCAAAATTTTACAGGACAGATCTGTTAGTACAAAAATAAAAAATAAAAAATATATAAATATATATATACAACAGAGGTCCTCGTCTGGACAAAGACCACATGGTCACTAAATATAATGATGGTTCTTTGAAATAAGATCCAGTGGTTTGCAGGCTTCAGTCAGACTGATCTCAGAGCTGTGACAAACTGATCAGTTGTTTAGTGTTGAAGGGAGAGAACAAACACGTTGAGATCAGACTGTCTGTCTGTCTGTCTGTCTGTCTGTCACCATTCTCCTCTCACAGCTTCACTGAGTGTAGATCATTCACTATGTCAAGATTGGTTCGGTTTGAGCTATTACAGCCACCGTATTTGTAGTCAGTAAAGCTGCGCATGCGTACTACTCTAGGAGGTGGATGCTCTGATATCTGTATTGACTATTAACTGGTGTAGCTCCTCGCATCCTCTGTGTTGCTGTTAATAAACCTGAGTTATGGTCAAACTCCAAGCTTATCTCCATTGTAGTAAGCTTCCAACACTGAGGAAAGCAGTAAATACTGGATCTGTGTTTAGTCCAATACTGCTGAAACCAGCATCGACTGAGTCAGACCCTCTACTGACCTCAGAAACTCCAGTCTGCAGTGCGGACTCTCCTTAAGATCAGACAGCGGCTTCATGTCTGAATCCTGCAGGTTGTTTCCTCTCAGCTGCAGCTCTCTCAGATGGGAGGGGTTGGACTTCAGAGCTGAGACCAGATAATCACAGCTGATCTTTGACAACCTGCAGCCCCACAAACTGAATAAAGATAAAGATAAAAATAATTTATAATCCAGTCAGATGTGTTCAGGTTTTGAATGTGGAGCTCAATATTACTATGTCCTAATTAATGAGCTTTTCTCTAAATTTTTACATTTAAACAGCTTTAAACAGCTGCAATCAATGGACTAAACCACTGAAGAAGAAAACAGACTTTAGCATTAAGATACTCAGTGTGGATCAGTATAATATCAGCCTTATGTCTGCACTTTACTGTCACCACAACTTTCACATCATATTAATCTCAGCACAGAAGGAAAAAATGGTGTCTGACCACAAAGTCTCCAGTCTACAGTGTGGACTCTCCAGAAAACCACACAGCAGCTTCACTCCTGAATCCTGCAGCTTGTTGTTACTCATCCTCAGCTCTCTCAGATGGGAGGGGTTGGACTTCAGAGCTGAGACCAGATAATCACAGCTGATCTCTAACAACTTGCAGTCACTCAATCTGAATAAAGAATAAAAGATGTGAGTTTAGAAGACAATTTTCCTGCTTGAAATCATTCAGTGTTTAATAATCTGTTCAGAGCTGAAGAAGGTTTAGAATGTACAAGTTTAGAAAATGGAAATTCCAAACACCTGAACCCAACAGCAGGTTGAAAACTGTAAAATACAAAGAGTGAAAAAGAGCTCTCATTAATATTAATGACAACGTGCTGCTGCTTCAATAAAGACGTAGTGACTTCAGCTCTTAACCTCTGCCAGCTCCACCAGTGGCTCCATCTATACAAACTCATGTTGTGCAGCCAAACACAAAGAAAAACCCACAGAAACTGATTGAAGGTTCCACCCAAGATCCTAAAGTTTACAAAGATACCAAATTTGTCAGGATGGATTTTGGGGAAATGTGAACAAAAGACATCTACAATATTTCTTTTAGGAATAGTGGAGTAATAAAATAAAATCAACTTCAGTTTAAACTATTCAGTCAGTATAAACATCATATAGCTTCATAACGATGAAATGAAAACAAAAGAAAAAACTGAATTTATTTACTATTGTATGATAGTTTAAATAGTGAATATGTAAGTGTTGTCTGTATGTTTCTTTTAAATCTATTTAAGAAACACAAGGTAACATTTAAAATTAAATCAAGAGTTTAAGAGGTTCAGAGTGAATTATCCAGTGTAGATTCTTCTTGTTATATTCAGGTTTTAAATGTGGAGCTCAACATTGCTCTGCCACAGTCAATGGACTAAACCACTGAAGAAGAAAACAGACTTTAGCATTAAGATACTCAGTGTGGATCAGTATAATATCAGCCTTATGTCTGCACTTTACTGTCACCACAACTTTCACATCATAATAATCTCAGAATAGAAAGAAAAGTGTCTGACCTCAGAGTCTCCAGTCTACAGTGTGGACTCTCCAGAAAACCACACAGCAGCTTCACTCCTGAATCCTGCAGCTTGTTGTGACCCAGTTCCAGCTCTCTCAGATGGGAGGGGTTGGACTTCAGAGCTGAGACCAGATAATCACAGCTGATCTCTGACAAACTGCAGCCCCTCAATCTGAATAAAAGAAATAAAAAAATGAAGAAAATCCATCCAGAGGTGTTCAGGTTTTAAATGTGGAGATCAACATTACTATGTCCTAATCAATGAGATTTTCTCTAAAATTAGTAGAGTGACTTTGTCATTGTGTTATTGTGGATCATCATAATGTCAGCCTTCTACAGACATCATCCAAATGTCAACATTCATACACCTATTCATGTCAACACTGATCAATAACATGCTGCTGATCTCGGTCAGGTCTGTAATTAGAGGATCAATACTATATTGAGCCTTTAACAGCTGCATTTGGAAATGCTTTGATCTGTGTGTGTTCAGAAGGATCAATAACAATGATCAGACATTATTTGTGAAAACACATTGAAATCAACAGAAACCAGAGAAATATTTCTACTTCCATAAACATAATCAATAATAATCAATCATATCAGATCTACAATAGTAATAGAGAGTCAGTGAACTGACCTCAGAGTCTCCAGTCTACAGTGTGGACTCTCCAGAAAACCACACAGCAGCTTCACTCCTGAATCCTGCAGCTTGTTGATACTCAGTTCCAGCTCTCTCAGATGGGAGGGGTTGGACTTCAGAGCTGAGACCAGATAATCACAGCTGATCTCTGACAAACTGCAGCGACTCAATCTGAATAAAGAATGAAATATGAAGATAAAATCATTAATAATCCAATCAGATGTGTTCAGGTTTTAAATGTGGAGATCAACATTACTATGTCCTAATCAATGAGTTTTTCTCTAAAATGAATAGAGTGACTTTGTCATTGTGTTATTGTGGATCATCATAGTGTCAGTCAATAATTATCAAATCGACTCATTACGTTTCTTTTTTATCCAATTAATAACAATCGTGTCATTTTACTAAAAATACTAAGACAGACCTTTTTCTATAAATTATAAATAGTTATTTAAGTCAACTTTACAAACCACAGATTTAGACTATCCTCACTGTCATCTCCATCAACACACACTTCAGCTTCATCCTCAATCGTCATTATAACTGGATCAAATGTGCACTGAGCAAAGAGAGCTGCATGTTTTCTTCATCTTAATTGTAATCTAGTACCTTCCCATATACATGTAGTGTATTATTTATTCTCCTGTTTACTGATTGAGTCAGAATACAAAGAAACATGGAAGCTTGTTACATGCTCATCTTCATTTGGAAATATGCTTCGCACTCTGTCTCTCTAAAGTACATATTCATTTAATTTCACAGCACATTGAAGACTAAATCCTACTGTTTTCAATAACATAAATCCATATAAAACTGTTAAGACTGATAACTTTAAAGAAGGGTTGTTGTGATTTGTGCTCAGACAAACCCAGAAAACTGAAGGGAATTTAAAACTTCTGTTATGGATTTAAATTTGGTAGATATACACTGTACAAGAGCAAAATACATGAAGTGACCTTAGAGTCTCCAGTTTACAGTGTGGACTCTCCAGTCCAGCACACAACAGCTTCACTCCTGAATCCTGCAGGTTGTTCCAAGTCAGGTTCAGCTCTCTCAGATGGGAGGGGTTGGACTTCAGAGCTGAGGCCACAACTTCACAGTGAATCTCTGAGAGTTCACAGTCAGAAAGTCTGTAATGACAGATAATATAAAACTTAAAGTATAATAAAATCTGACACTTTATGATGAAAATATATATTGATATAATGTATATATATTGATCACAAAGCACATTAACATGAGCACATGTAGCTCAGGTGTGCATGCATCCATCACAAAGTGTACTCATTATATATCAATCTTATATTAAAGACATACTGTAGCCAATACCCAATGCATTTGAGCTGTAGCTATTTGGAAATTCTTCTTCAGAGTTAAGGCTCATTCATGAATGTGGCGAGCAAAAGCTGGCCTATGTGGTCTGATCCAAAAGATGAGCTACTGTAGCTCAAACTGCTGAATAACTTAATGCTGGCTCTGATAGAAAGGTGTCAGAACATGTAAGCTATGATAAAAGGTTGTTAATGGACTTACACAGCCTTTCTGCAGTTCCTCACAGCTGGAATCAATCTCTGTCGTCCCTCCACTGTTGCGTTATACTTCTTAAGTTCCAACTCATCCAGAACCTCCTCTGACATCTGCAGCATGTAGGCCAGAGCTGAGCAGTGGATCTCAGAGAGTTTCTCCTTTGATCTGTTCTCTGACTTCAGGAACTCTTGGATCTCCTGATGGACTGAGTGGTCGTTCATCTCCATCAGACAGTGGAAGATGTTAATGCTTCTGTCAGGAGAGATATCATCTCTGTTCATCTCCTTCAGGTTGTTGATGGCGCTTTGGATGATTCCTGGACTGTTGTCTGTCTGACCCAGCAGGCCTTCTAAGAGTCTCTGGTTGGACTCCAGAGAGAGGCCATGAAGGAAGCGAACAAACAGGTCCACGTGGCCATTTTTACTTTCAAGGGATTTCTCCATGGTATCTCTCAGAAAGACATCCAGAGTTGAATTAACATATTTTTTTCCCAGGAAGTCCTCCAGTACCTCTGTGTTCCTGTTGGTGTAACAGTGGAACATGTAGACTGCAGCCAGAAACTCCTGAATGCTCAGATGAACAAAGCAGTAGACTGTTTTCTGGAAGATCACACTCTCTCTTTTGAAGATCTCTGTACAAACTCCTGAGTACACCAAGGCCTCTGTGACATCAAGACCACACTGCTCCAGGTCTTCTTGGTAGAACATGATGTTTCCTTTCTCCAGCTGTTCAAACGCCAGCCTCCCCAGCTTCAGAAGAACTTCCCTGTCAGCCTCCATCAGCTCCTGTGGACTCGTCTCATGACCCTCTTTATACTTCTGCTTCTTCCTCTTTGTCTGAACCAGCAGGAAGTGTGAATAAAGGTCAGTCAGGGTCTTGGGCAGCTCTCCCCTCTGGTCTATAGTCAACATGTGGTCCAGAACTGTAGCAGTGATCCAGCAGAAGACTGGGATTAGACACATGATGTAGAGGATCTTGGAGTTATTGATGTGTGAGATGATTCTGCTGGACAGATCTTCATCACTGACTCTCCTCCTGAAGTACTCCTCCTTCTGGGCGTCAGTGAAGCCTCGTACTTCTGTTACCCTGTCAACACATTTAGGAGGGATCTGATTGGCTGCTGCAGGTCTGGAAGTTATCCAGACGAGAGCCGAGGGAAGCAGATTCCCCTTGATGAGGTTTGTCAACAGCACGTTGACTGAAGACTTCTGTGTGACGTCAGACACAACCTCATTGTTGTGGAAATCCAGTGAAAGTCTGCTTTCATCCAGGCCGTCAAAGATGAACAAAAGTTTACAGACAGCGAGCTGCTCTGCTGTGACCTTCTGTAATGTTGGATGGAAAACATGGAGCAGTGTGAGAAGACTGTACTGCTCATCTTTGATCAGGTTCAGCTCCCTGAACGAAAGCAGAACCACCAGACTGACATCTTGGTTTTCCAAGCCCTCTGCCCAGTCCAGAGTGAACTTCTGCACTGAGAAGGTTTTTCCAACGCCAGCGACGCCGTTCGTCAGAACCACTCTGATGTGTCTCTGTTGGTCAGGTAAGGCTTTAAAGATCTCGTGGCACTTGATTGGAGTGTCATGGAGGATCTTCTTCTTGGAAGCTGTCTCAAGCTGCCTCACCTCATGTTGGGTATTAACCTCTTCACTCTGTCCCTCTGTGATGTAGAGCTCAATGTAGATCCTGTTGAGGAGGGTTTCACTTCCTGTTTCATCAGTTCCTTCAGTCACACGTTCACATCTGGTCTTCAGACTGATCTTATGTTCATCTAAAACCTCCTGCAGACCACTATCTGCTGAAAGAGAAGAAACATATTCTGAGACTAAAATGAGAACCAGAATCCGGATCAATAAAAATGTTTCTGAATTTATGATATTCATGATAATATTAAATTCACTGCATAACACAACAAATGTCCCTGTAATAGATTATAAAGTCCTGTTTTCAGACATGAGGACATCAGCAGACAGATGTTCAGTCTTACTTTGTACAGTGCTGGTCTGACTGGTTGTCTGCAGTCCAGCTCTTGTTCTGGATCTTTCTCCACACTGGGGACAGGTGGAGTCTCCTGATGAAGCAGACTGGTCCCAGTATGAGGTGATGCACTGTCTGCAGAACCAGTGTCCACAGCTGGTAGAGACTGGATCCTTCAGGACGTCCTGACACAAAACACAGCAGGACAGCTGCTCCTCCACAGAAACATGACTCCTCTTCTTTCTGTGAAGACATTTCTTTAATAACTAAAATAATTGGTTTGATTTGATTATTGTTGATGAAAAGTATCACAAATTGGCTGACACTGTTTTTGTAAGGAACTCTGTTGTGTTTTTGCACCATTGCCTCAGCAAAGCATATCTCATTCCCTGTATTTGCGATCCATTAAGTAGTGAACTATCTGACCTTGCTCTGCCCCTCCTGTACAGTCCATTGACAGTCACACTGCAGAGACACACAGAGACAGACGCTCTCTGGTGCAGACGCAGTGGATATTTTACAAGCACGGACCAGATAAAGCAACAATGAACAGCAGGTGAGCACCTTCTACACGTGGCTCACCTGCTGTTGATGTAAAGAATGAATCATGGGTGAACCCGGGTTTTTTGTGCAATTTCATGAATAATTTTATAATTCAGACATCGTATTAATATCCTAATATCTGTGCGTAGTTATATATATAATATCGCTGTACTGTCTGACTTTTTTTTGGTTTTGGCAGCATCGTGAGCATGATGATGTTTACTTCACCCTCTGTGTGCATCATACAAGTAGTCATATATGTGGACATTCTAAGCTAAGAGATTGTTAATTGTTGACTCTCTCATATATTTATATGGACTGCATTTTAATTTATTCATCTTTGTTTTGTTTATCATTGCAGTAAATGACTTTCAGGTTGTGTATTTCATGCCATACTGTTTATTTATTGTTATTGGATATACCTAATGTTGTTACATATTTTCTGTTTAATCCTTTGAATGTAGAAACACACATTCACAAAGGAGCATCACTACAAGCAAACTATTGTCACTAAATGAGTGGCATGTATATGATCGTGTTTGTCATAAATTGGACTCATTGATCATCATCAACTAAATATAGTTCCTAAAATCAAAACCTAAGGGTTCACTTTTTATTCAGTAGTTAACCAGAACCTCTTTTATGGACATTTGTATATAAAAAATAAAGTTTAAAATTTTTATTAAGATTTGACATTGAAGTGTTTATGTTCCTTATGTTATTAGCCAGAATTGTGTTAAGGCAAACAACTTGTTGGCAATGGCAATGTCTTCCCTCTCTTGCTGTACCAAAAAATGGACCGACACATGGATTTTATGAAACCTTCCACTATTAAATATATAAACACAAAAACTGGTACAGGTAACTGAAGATAAGTCAAATAAATAAGTTAGTAGCAGTTCTCTTACTGTGTGTCTGAGGGTTCACGTTCATTACTGAAGTTTAAAGGAAGATCTCTGGACAGGTCACTCTTCATAGACAGACAGCTGGACACTGGAGACTCTGCTCTGTCCTCCTCTTCCTCCACACAGTCACTCATCTTCTGATCTGAAGTCAGTCTGAGAGATAAACATTAACACTGACTGTAAGCTCAGAGCACAGAATCAGAAAACAACAAGTTTGTTTGAGAGACACACCCAAGACTGAGAGAACAGGAAGTAACACACACTTGTTACACACACGCACAAACTTGCGCCCTAAACACTATATAAGGGCAGGGCAAATACTCAGACACATGGTCAAGAATTGCCACCAAAAAAAGGTATGAGACATATAAGACAACAAATAAAATAAACAAAAAAACAAACAACAAAAACATGTTTGTGTATTGCTTCTAGTATTAGAGACCCAATGTGTATTATTTTGACAATCTCAACTTTGTGTCTAACTAACTGTTGAGTTCATTTCAACATTTCTTTCCTCTACAGGAGAAACTGACTCAGAGACTTTGACAGTAAGATAATAAAATGTTGTATGAACACTCACCCTGCCTCAGCCTTCAGTTCTCCTCCTCCTGCTCTGTCCACTCTAAATGGAGACTGAACCAACTGAACACTTTCACTTTAAGGTTCTCCCTCCCTGTTCTAATGTTTCTGGAGCCTCCCCTCTGCATCTACAGGACATCCTCTGTGTGTGTGTGTGTGTGTGTGTGTGTGTGTGTGTGTGTGTGTGTGTGTGTGTGTGTGTGTGTGTGTGTGTTTGTGTAAACACATAAATCAAACTCAGTTTTGCCCTCTCTTTGTTAGCCAGGGTATTTTCTGGAAGCAGGCTGTTGGAGCCTGTTGCCCATTCAACCCCCCCCCGAACAGTTCCCAGTTGGAGAGAGCCTGTTCATGTGGGGGAAGAGTTTTTACTGTTTTTGCTTTCCCTTGAGGGATATCAGATCAGCCCCTCAACCAGGAAGATACAGTTAAATGGGAAGAAAAGAAAAAACGGAGAGAACTCATAAATACATGCATCGATAAATAACTGATATACTGATATATTAGGAAAAAGAAACAACAAAATTTGGTTAATGAGCTGGAGGTGGAGGAGGGACAAATCAAAGAGGGGAATTAAGTGGAGTCCTGAAGAGCGAATGGGGGGTTGTTTTGTATTTCACAGTGTGTATATGTCTTTAAGAGCGTTAATGGGACGGGATTATAATGTAATGTGATCCATTTGTTGTATGTGGGTCCATATATAAAGCTGCATGAGCAACGATTCTGATTCTGATTAAATCAAGAGTTTAAGAGGTTCAGAGTGAATTATCCAGTGTAGATTCTTCTTGTTATATTCAGGTTTTAAATGTGGAGCTCAACATTGCTCTGCCACAGTCAATGGACTAAACCACTGAAGAAGAAAACAGACTTTAGCATTAAGATACTCAGTGTGGATCAGTATAATATCCGCCTTATGTCTGCACTTTACTGTCAGCACAACTTTCACATCAGATTAATCTCAGCACAGTAATTTTTCTCCCCTGCTTTTCAGAGTAATTGTTTTTCTGAATTATAGAGATACTTCGAACTCCCGCGAGAACCTCCAACCTGCAAGTGACTCCCATGGACCTATGGTGACTCCTGCCCGCACATACATGCCCCATCTTCAACTATCTACCGTACCGGGTCAATTTTGCTATGTATATATTGCTATGTCTTGCAGATCTGAATGGGCTTTCCTTCTGAACAACCGCAAAGTCCTCAGATGCCTGCGTAGAATCGACAAACTAATGATAATACCATCTATATGACTTAAAGACAGGACCATCTCCCAGTGTCTTAAACCCAGATCAAAGTAAAACTTGATTGAACAAAACAAGCCGGTCAAGCTCTAAATAAAGGAATGAATGCGTCTATTGTTTCAAATACTCTCTAAACTCGGAAAGAAAATGAGTAAAAAAAAAAAGAGAAATATAATATAAAATAAAAATATTCAGAAAATCAAGTGAATGCGATAGGCTTCCGTAGTATTGGACCAAACTAACTAATATTTCAGATGACTCAAAACCAACGCTTGGTTACTTGGTTGATAGTTTGTAGTTTTAGATATCTTGCACATCTTTTAATTACAGACAAAATATTTCTCATTTAAATTATGACTGTATGTGTTTGTCCCATAATAATTTATTATCGAAGTCATCATGCAACAATAGCTAAGGATATATTGACTGAGCTAATTGAGGAAATGGAAGAAGTGAATAACTGTTAAACCTCCAGGAGGAGGGAGGGGGCCTAATTGGCTGATCAATCTTATGACCTTTATGTTTCTAACGGTGCGTTACTACCAAGGCAAATAAAATTATTTGTGTGAGTAGATTACATACAGAGTCAATAAAAAAACCTGAATAGACACAAATTGGTGCCGGGCAACACGAACATTATATGTATAATGAGGGCTGAAAACCCTACTATTGTTTATATTTGTATCTCTTTTTTGAATTCACGGTATGTGTCTATATGTATATGTATGTATATATACTGCAGTTTAGTATCAGCACAACTTTCACATCATATTAATCTCAGCACAGAAATAAAAAATGGTGTCTGACCTCAGAGTCTCCAGTCTACAGTGTGGACTCTCCAGAAAACCACACAGCAGCTTCACTCCTGAATCCTTCAGGTTGTTGTAACTCAGATCCAGATCTCTCAGATGGGAGGGGTTGGACTTCAGAGCTGAGACCAGATAATCACAGCTGATCTCTGACAACCTGCAGTAACTCAGTCTGAATAAAGAATAAAAGATGAAGACAAAAATCATTTATAATCCAATCAGATGTGTTCAGGTTTTAAATGTGGAGATTAACATTACAATGTCCTAATCAATGAACTTTTCTCTAAAATGAGTAGAGTGACTTTGTCATTGTGTTATTGTGGATCATCATAATGTCAGCACAACATTAATACACCTATTCATGTCAACCCTGATTAACAGCATGCTGCTGATCTCAGTCAGGCCTAGAATACCTGTCAGTGGTCATGATGTTATGGCTGATTGGTGTATATCACTATTCACTATTCAATTCAATTCTGTTTCTACATCAGCAAGTGAACAATGTGTGGAGGAGGCTCGTTGTTAATGATGTAGCCAATCAAAACCATCAAAACCAACGTGGTAACGAATCTATTGGCACCAGCTGATGTGTTCACTGCTGTTCACTGTTGCTTTATCTGGTCTGCACTGGTTAAAATAAAGACTGTATCTGCACAGAGAGCTTTTAGAGGGAGGGACTCCCTCCTCTCTGTCCTCACACTGATTCATAGCAGAGCCCACACCTTCACACAGACACAGCAACCTGCTGGGAGAGATCACACATTATTTCCCATCATTCCTCTCAGTCACATGACAAACACACACAGCTCTGATTGGAGGGATTAGTCGACTCGCAGCAACATGAACTCAGAAATGTTGAGTACCAAAGTTTTATGTTAGAAATGTACAGTGTGGGTCCCCAGCATTTAGAAACTGACAGATTCCAACTCAATTATCATTATTAGCATTAATAAGCATGTGTGTATGTCTGTATGGAGAATATTTCAACAGATACTATAGTAGTGGTTTTGGGAGTTGCTGAGGATGATGGATCAAATTCTGATTCACTGATTTTGAGGTCATTTATATGCATAATAAATTGGAACTGCAGTTTAGAAAGCTCTTTGTCATTGGTGTTCAGATATTTATTCAATGTGGTTATGCATTAATTAAGCAAATAAATAATCTCAAAATTGATGAAAAAATACTCAAAAGTCAGCCCACTGGGAGATGAAATGTTGTCACAGATGTCAGAAATTGATTCACCATCCTCAATAACCCCAATAAAACACTCCTGTATTGTCCAAATCAGCCAAACAATTACTGAAATATTGTCCATATAGCTGAATATTAATGCTAATTATGCTAATTGACCAACATATACAAGTTAGCATCTGTCAGTGTGTAAATGCTGGAGATGCAGACTGTATATTTCTAACACACAATAGCACAATAGGACTCTACTGGCTGATATAAACGGCTCATTCAGCTCAATACTAAATCCACTCATCTGACAGTTTCCATGCAGAGTAGAAATGTTGTTGGCACTTTGAGCTGCAGTATCTAAGAAATGACATTCACAATGCTCTTTAGTCTGTGGGGTTGGTTGAAGACTAGAGGAATACACTTCATGTTGCTGTTTCACTTCTATTTGACTGACTTTGAAAAGCTCCTCAACAGTTGAAATGTTGCTCTTTTTCCAAGTCTACTATATCCAGTCAGAGCATGCAGTGGCAGCTAGTCCAATAATCCAAAATCCATCCTGTTACCTTGGCAGCTGCTGCTGAATTCACATCCACATCAGCTCCCAGAGACTTTCTACCTTCATCTGTAGAGGAAACACTGAGAGCAGAGCTGAAAGCATCAGTCCAATCACTGATCAGCACTGAGAACTCATCATCACTCATTCATCCTTTACATCAGTGGTTCCCAACCTTTTTCTATCACTGAGTAAACTGACGACCCCGACTGAGGGACATACTTTATACATATTTCATATTATATCCAAAACTGAACAATGAACCCAAATATTGAACTCAGTAACTGCAAGAAGTTGAAGTTGATTCTGATGAATTCTGAGCAGATTATTTCCTGTTTAGGGAACTTTTTATACAGTTTGTCTGTGTTATGTATCTTTTATCATTTTTAACAATCATAAATACTTAATATGCTTCTTTTTGGACAAACTCAGTGTTTTCTTGTCCCTGATGTTTGGTCATTGATCTATTAGACAGTTTACTTCACATTGACTTTTCTTCACAGAAGTGACCCAGATGCTGAGATATAGGCCAACCTACAGACCCCCCATGACACTTTGGTGACCACTAGCGGGGGTCCCGACCCTCAGGTTGGGAACCACTGATTTACATAATTTCTCCTGTAAAACTATCAGCTGCTCCTCCACTGGTATGTAATAATAATCTAATGATATAATATGTAATAGTGTAACACCTGTACTTCCTTACTCCCCCCAGGGTGTCCTGACTCCATCCTGTGTTCCTCTAATCCAAGTCTACAGGAGGACGGACTGGTCCCTGAGGCCTCTGGTTACTGGTTGAGGGTCAGTCCCCATACTGGGGTCAGAGGCCCAACCCTCCACCACAGGGAGCTTTAAACTTGCCGTGTCGTGGGGAAAATCTCTGTTTTCAACCCCCGAGGAGAAGGCCTCCAGCTTGGTTTTGACTCACGTGTTGATTCCACTCTCTATGATCTCTTCTAACCTCTGACACTCTCCAGTTTAAAGGATATCACACATACAGAAAGGCAGTTCTCATCATATATGACCTCTGTACAACAGAGACAGGTCAAGCACTAGGACCAAGCGGAAAACGGCCGCTCAAGCTGAAGCCTGTTTCCAGAGAATGTCTAATAAGGAGAGAACTTCCACTCTTGGTAAACTTCCGGCTTCTGAACTGTTGCAGTTCCACTCTGGCTCCATGTGAGGGCGCTCACAGGATGAGTGCAGAATGAATGGAGTCTATGGAGCTATACACTCAAAATCCACTTTTCTCAGGATATAATTTTTTGTCTAGTAATTTGAATGTTGCATTCGAAAGGGGACACAAAGAAATTACACATTGCTGGGTGTTAGATTTTTTTAGAGTCACTTATTTGCTTTAAAAAGTCTTTTAAAATGTCAATGATGTCATATACATTGTACGGCCAGAGATACTGCTTTACGGCAAGCCTCGAGTCACTTTGTGCTTCCGCACTCTGCACTTCCTTTTCTCTCGAGGCATCGACAACACAGCTGACACAGGTTAGGCTCTCCCTGTCAATACACGTGCTAGAAAGAGTTTTTGACAGTATTAATGGTCGCTGGAGTCAGGTATGTTCGGCGACATAGCTAGCCATCAGCTGGATATACACCTTTGTTGTGACAGAAACACAACTGCAGCTTAGGCCATTCACACCCTGAAGGTGTATTAAAAACAGTGTGTGTGAATGGGTCGTTGGAGTCCTTGCTCCATCCTGCAGAGTCCAGGCCGATTATATATAATATATATAATATCGAGTCCCCTGTTGGCAAAAATTGTAAAAAAGTTCACCAGAGCGCATTACACATGATTTTAGGTTGATTTAAAGCATGTCCAAGAGGTGACCCAAAAAAAAGTCCCCTGTCGGTCCATCAGTCCCCTGTTTGTGGGTGTGTAACAACACACAGTATACCATATACAGTATAATAAAACCAGCCAAAACTCCATCTAGTCAGCTTTGTGTTAATTTTCTGCTAAGATAAAATACAGTAAACTTTGCGCCCTAAACACTATATAAGGGCAGGCATTGTGCAAATACTCAGACACATGGCCAAGAATTGCCCCCCAAAAAAGGCAACAGACATATAAGATAACAAATAAGAAAAAAAAAACATTCAGTGTGTGTGTGTGTGTTCCTTTCCTTCCACATTGGGAGTTTTGAAGATTTAACTCTTTAACACTGGTCAAGGAGAAAAGGCCTATTTTTGTATTGGTATATTTTGGTTAATTAACTACAGTGTTTCCACCCTACCACTTCTATGTATTGATCAGTATTGATTATAAAGTAAACATAAACCATTAAAGTTAACAGAAACTGAGCTGTAGAGTCTGTAGAAAAACAGCTAATGTTAGCTCAAACTTCAACAGTGTGACAGTGTCAACAACATCAGTCAGATATAAAACAGCAGTTTGTCATTCATGCCATGAAACAGTTAACACATATGTCAACATGTCTGAGTGTATTGAATTATTTTAAACACTGAATATATTTGACTGATGTAGTAAACCACTAATTTAATATATGAGTGAGAAATAAACTGATATTTTTTCTGTTGAAAGCGACCTCAAGTTATGTAGAAGAACTATGGGACGACCTAAACAACCTGCATCATTCTATCTCACAACACCAGTATGTGAATAATATAAATACAAACCTATTGTGTTTCCAACGGTGAAGGGCATTAAATCAGTAGAAAAACAGGATGGTAAGGAAGGTCATTAAAATCAGTTGTGGACCCCAGTGAAGTGGGGCCAGCCGTATAAACAGGAAACTGTGTCTGACTGAGTGAATGATGAAATTATGGTGCGATCCATTTGTCCACCAGGAGCAGTGGCAGGCTAGTGTTATTGTTAGCTACATTAACCTATTTAGCGAACCAGCTCGAAAACAAAACTTTACATTGTATTGAACTCACAGCAACACCGTGCAATGCATAAACTGGTGACCGGACTAAAGCAGCAATGTAAACTAGTGTGTAAGAGCATTTAAAATTGACATTAAAACGACCAACGTAGTACAAATACAAAGAAAATACATCTCAATATGGGCGCAGACATCTTTGTTTTGCGGGTCGTACGTTCCCCCTCCTTCAGCTCGGTGAACTCTGAGGAGCCCCAAGTGGGACGGCTGATATTACGACCAAAAGGGGGTGTGTCTCGGTGAAATGTCGTGAGATAGCTGCAAGATTTACACTTTCCAACTCGGGTGGGGGTTTACGGGACAAATGGATCGCACCATTACTCCTGCATCAGGACACAAACTGTTCAGTCTCTAATCTGTAAACACTCTGAGGCTGATTTGAGGACTTCAGGTGAACTCTGAAGCCATCGTGTCATTTTAAAATAAATAAAACCAGTCAACCAAAAGAGAGAAAAAAGACAGGAGCGAGAAAGAAAACAATCACAACAACAACTGGTTTTACCAAAATATTTGTGTTTTGATTTCCACAACTTTACACTTACACACACACACACACACACACACACACACACACACACAAACACTCATTCATGTATATATATTTCTACACACACACGAATACAAGATTCATTTACAAAGTCTTCATACGTCAAATTAAATAGTCAAAACAAACATAAAAAAATAGAAGTGTTGAGGATTGCGTTTGAAAGATACACTTTAGTTTAAGCATGTCTTATATGCATGTATACACGCTGAAAACTAAAACCTTTGTAGGATTACGATACTGCAGAGGGCTTCCATCATAAGTCTGTCCTCTCTAGATAAGATATGAAGGGGCCCCAAATGTTGTGCAATAGTGACTGCTCACCCCTGATAGCACATGTAATTCTTTCTAAGGGATAGCTGTAGATGATTCAGGAATCCATTTACCCACACTCGACCACGAACAAACTCATTTCTAAACATTTTTTATTTCACTACACTACCAAAGACAGTGGAAAAGTGTCTCTATTTCACACTTAGCACATATATCAGGTATAGCAAATAGCACTATTGTGATTGTTAAGCTTTTGTGGGGTTATATGTTCAGTTATACTGCAGTATTTAAGCTGTGCATTAATTGTTTGTGATTGTGCTTTGGAACATGTCCTCTCTCAATCCTCAATGCTGATGTCTTCATGTAGGTTGTCTCTCTATAGCTCTAGGCTCTTTACAGAGTCCATCGCCATTACCTTTTCAGTTGTTGATGGGGGGGATAGACAGTGACTGATTTTGTTGTGTTCTGATGAAGACTCATTTTTTAATATTTGAAAAACTGATTACAAGAAATCCTTTATTTATCAGCTATTTCTTCAAAGGACATCTGATGTTTACTGTCAACCTTAATTAAGATAATTAGATAAGATAATTCCTTTTTTCTCTGTAGTCCCTTTTGAGACAAATTTTTAAGTAATGTGTGAAATAGAACATTTGTGTTTTAAACTCGGCTGCCCAATAATACCAGAGAGAATTGGGGCCCCTATAGCTCACCTAACTTCCCCCTAACTTTCAATATAGCCTGACAGTAGTAGATGAGACAGATAATCTGTGAAAAAATCTGGTTCTCCTGGCTCCTCCTAGTGCCCCTAATGGCATCTGCAAGAATCCACCGGGCCTCAACGAAAATAACCAATCAGAGCTAAGAACGATAGTTGACTATTGAGTCTCATCCCCAGGTTGTCAAATACAGACGCTTTGAGACCCTTGGAATGAGACTCAACTACCAACCCACCAACACAAAGGATCTTTATATCTTTCTTACCTACTGTTACCTTGAACATCATTAGTATAGATTTCTATATATCTACTGTGTTTGAAATTTCCTGCAGAACTGGTCTGTTGTTAGTTTCTACAATATTTTCAAGACATCGTAGTAACGTAATGAATGCAGGCTGGGTGCTGATTCCTCTGTCAGTCACTGCTGGATGAAGCTCTCCTCTCCACTCTACCTCCCAGTAACATGGCCCAGTCAGAGCTGATGCTGCTGCTTCAACCTCTCTGGATCATCAGGACACAGCTGATCCTCCAACACAACCTCCTTCCTCACCACTCACACTCACGATCACTTTCACCTGATGAGAGAAGAAGACAGACAACAGGAGTCATAAATCAGTGTTTACAGAGACTCCCTCCATCAGCACATCCAGTATAAAGAGCAGCAGGGACTTCAGTCCAGTTCAGACCAGCAGTGGAGCGGCTGTGTAGTGTAGCCTGCTTCCTTTCAGCTCTCATGTTAACGTATTGGAGTGAACACACTGAGCTGAAGCTCACAGACCTGCAGACACTTTGGACATCAAGTCTGTTGACTCTGCAGATTTCACTGAAGTACACAGTGGAAATAAAGTGCTGAGAGTTCCTGAACGCATCATTACTGCAAAAACAGAGAGGCATTCACTGCCCACTGGAATGATGGATTTACTGCTGTTAGGGTTCAAAGCTGATAAAAACCACAGTCTCAGTAACATTTGAATGTTTCATCTGATTTTGAAATATTACAGGACAGATCTGTAAATATGGAGTCTGTTTAAAATAATATAAAACATATTTGGACTAAACAAAAGACAAATGGACAGATATATATCTGATGTTAAAGGTACTACATGTTCATACAAAGACTGAACAATAGCTGTGATTACTGGACTTCAGCAGAGGTTCTGGTCTGCAGAAAGACCACATGGTCACTAAATATAATGATGGTTCTTTGAAATAAGATCCAGTGGTTTGCAGACTTCAGTCAGACTGATATTGGAGCTGTGACAAACTGATCAGTTGTTTAGTGTTGAAGAGAAAACAACACATTGAGATAAGATTGGATGAATGAAGACCACTGTCTCTGTACATCTTGTAATGCTGTCAGCTGGAATCCAGCATCACATCAACTTAAATACATGATCACAACAAGCTTCTGGCTCTCTGGTTGACTGTCTGTCCGTCACCATTCTCCTCTCACAGCTTCCGTGAGGAAAGCAGGAAATACTGGATCTGTGTTTAGTCCAATACTGCTGAAACCAGCATCGACTGACTCAGGCCCTCTACTGACCTCAGAAACTTCAGTTTGTAGTGTGGATTCTCCTTAAGATCAGTCAGCGGCTTCATGTCTGAATGATGCAGGTTGTTTCCTCTCAGCTCCAGCACTCTCAGATGGGAGGGGTTGGACTTCAGAGCTGAGGCCAGATAATCACAGCTGATCTCTGACAAACTGCAGCGCCACAAACTGAATAAAGAATGAATAATGCAGATAAAAATCATTCATGATCCAATCACATGAGTTCATGTTTTGAATGTGGAGCTCAACATTACTATGTCGTAATGTAATAATAATTTTTTCTCTAAAATTAGCAAAAAAGTTACATTTAAACAGCTGCAATCCATGGACTAAACCACTGAAGAAGAAAACAGACTTTAGCATTAAGATACTCAGTGTGGATCAGTATAATATCAGCCTTATGTCTGCACTTTACTGTCACCACAACTTTCACATCATATTCATCTCAGCACAGAAGGAAAAAATGGTGTCTGACCTCAGAGTCTCCAGTCTACAGTGTGGACTCTCCAGAAAACCACACAGCAGCTTCACTCCTGAATCCTGCAGGTTGTTTTCACTCAGCCTCAGCTCTCTCAGATGGGAGGGGTTGGACTTCAGAGCTGAGACCAGATAATCACAGCTGATCTCTGACAAACTGCAGTTGATCAATCTGAATAAAGAATAAAAGATGTGAGTTTAGAAGACAATGTTCCTGCTTGAAATAGGGATGCACCGATCCACGTTTTTTCACTTCCGATCCGATCCCGATACCTGAATTTGGATATCAGCCGATACCGATACTATTCCGATACCAGAGCTCTGTTTGCTTTAATATTATTATTATCATTATTGTTGATTTTATATGAGGCTGAAATAAACTCCTCTCAACAGGCAAGTATGATATGTGCGTATGTATGCATGTATGTCCCAAAAGGCAACTTGAGGTAAGTATAAGGTCAGAAAAGGAAGTCAGAAAAACAGGAAATCCTGTTAACAGGAAAAATCCCATTCTGAAAACAAATATGCAACTGTAAGGGTTTCAAATTGATTGTCATGTCAATATTTATTAAATTCCCAAAATGTCAAATATTTGAGTCTCGAAATATAAGAAAAGTGTGTAAACATCTTACAGACACACACACACACACACACTATCAATAAAACAGTGTGCATCTGAACAGCACAAGCACTGGCTCTTGTAGCATCAACAAATCAAGGTTTTAAAATGTCAATTATCTGAAATATAAGAAAAGTGCAATAACTGTAAACATCTTACGCACGCGCGCGCACACACACACGTTGTCTGCCTGGAGTTTAACTTGTTTCTGGAATGACTCCAGAAGTGATTCCTGACAGTTCGCCTAAAAAATCCTCGTGTTGTTTCGTGTGGTGCTTTTTTAAATGTTTGATTGCGTTTGTAGTGTTGTACGACGCGAGGGCGCCTCCGCGTCTCTGAACTGAATTACGGCTTTGCAAACATTGCATTTTGCTGTCTTGCTCTGCGGTGTTTCCAGTGTATAGTATTTCCACACAGCGGACATGTTGGCTAGCCACAATGCTGCTCAATGCTATCCTACTAGCTGGCTGCAAACTGCGGAATGGATTTCCTGACCTCCGTTCAGAAAATCCATTCCACAGTTTGCAGCCAGCTAGCAGACTGGCCGGCAAGAATCACCTGTGGAATCATTTCAGCAGACAACGTTAAAGCGCAGAGATGGCTCATGGATCGGAAATCTGTGCAGGTTGGATCGGGAAATTCCGATATGAGAATTACGCTCGTATCGGCCCTGATACCGATACTGGATCGGATCGGCTCCATCTCTAGCTTGAAATCATTCAGTGTTTAATAATCTGTTCAGAGCTGAAGAAGGTTTAGAATGTACAAGTTTAGAAAATGGAAACTCCAAACACCTGAACCCAACAGCAGGTTGAAAACTGTAAAATACAAAGAGTGAAAAAGAGCTCTCATTAATATTAATGACAACGTGCTGCTGCTTCAATAAAGACGTAGTGACTTCAGCTCTTAACCTCTGCCAGCTCCACCAGTGGCTCCATCTATACAAACTCATGTTGTGCAGCCAAACACAAAGAAAAACCCACAGAAACTGATTGAAGGTTCCACTCAAGATCCTAAAGTTTACAAAGATACCAAATATGTCAGGATGGATTTCAGGGAAATGTGAACAAAGGACATCTACAATATTTCTTTTAGGAACAGTGGAGTAATAAAATCAATGCATATTCAGTTTAGCTTCAGAGTATTTTTTATCTTATATATTAAAAAAACAAGATGTGGAATATAAGATAAAAATCAAAAGTTTAAGAGGTTCAGAGTGAATTATTCAGTGTAGATTCTTCTTGTTATATTCAGGTTTTAAATGTGGAGCTCAACATTGCTCTGCCACAGTCAATGGACTAAACCACTGAAGAAGAAAACAGACATTAAGATACTCAGTGTAGATCAGTATAATATCAGCCTTATGTCTGCACTTTACTGTCAGCACAACTTTCACATCAGATTAATCTCAGCACAGAAGGAAAGAATGGTGTCTGACCTCAGAGTCTCCAGTCTACAGTGTGGACTCTCCAGAAAACCACACAGCAGCTTCACTCCTGAATCCTGCAGATTGTTGTGACCCAGTTCCAGCTCTCTCAGATGGGAGGGGTTGGACTTCAGAGCTGAGACCAGATAATCACAGCTGATCTCTGACAATCTGCAGCCCCTCAATCTGAATAAAAAAAATAAAAAATGAAGAAAATCCAATCAGATGTGTTCAGGTTTTAAATGTGGAGATCAACATTACTATGTCCTAATCAATGAGATTTTCTCTAAAATGAGTAGAGTGACTTTGTCATTGTGTTATTGTGGATCATCATAATGTCAGCCTTCTACAGACATCATCCAAATGTCAACATTCATACACCTATTCATGTCAACACTGATCAATAACATGCTGCTGATCTCGGTCAGGTCTGTAATTAGAGGATCAATACTATATTGAGCCTTTAAACAGCTGCATTTGGAAATATGCTTTGATCTTTGTGTGTTCAGAAGGATCAATAACAATGATCAGACATTATTTGTGAAAACACATTGAAATCAACAGAAACCAGAGACATTTTTCTACTTCCATAAACATAATCAATAATAATCAATCATATCAGATCTACAATAGTAATAGAGAGTCAGTGAACTGACCTCAGAGTCTCCAGTCTACAGTGTGGACTCTCCAGAAAACCACACAGCAGCTTCACTCCTGAATCCTGCAGCTTGTTGATACTCAGTTCCAGCTCTCTCAGATGGGAGGGGTTGGACTTCAGAGCTGAGACCAGATAATCACAGCTGATCTCTGACAAACTGCAACGACTCAATCTGAATGAAGAATAAATGATGAAGATAAAAATCATTAATAATCCAATCAGATGTGTTCAGGTTTTAAATGTGGAGATCAACGATTACTATGTCCTAATCAATGAGCTTTTCTCTAAAATGAGTAGAGTGACTTTGTCATTGTGTTATTGTGGATCATCATAATGTCAGTCAATAATTATCAAATCGACTCATTACGTTTCTTTTTTATCCAATTAATAACAATCGTGTCATTGTACGAAAAATACTAAGACTGACCTTTTTCTATAAATTATAAATAGTTATTTAAGTCAACTTTACAAACCACAGATTTAGACTATCCTCACTGTCATCTCCATCAACACACACTTCAGCTTCATCCTCAATCGTCATTATAACTGGATCAAATGTGCACTGAGCAAAGAGAGCTGCATGTTTTCTTCATCTTAATTGTAATCTAGTACCTTCCCATATACATGTAGTGTATTATTTATTCTCCTGTTTACTGATTGAGTCAGAATACAAAGAAACATGGAAGCTTATTACATGTTCATCTTCATTTGGAAATATGCTTCGCACTCTGTCTCTCTGCTCCTGTATGTCAGTATTAGACTGTGTGTGTGTGTATGAGAAAAAGCTTTATGTATACATTTATACGTTCTTGTATAAGGGTACGTATTAAAATACATTATTTATAAAAATCTGTTGAACTTTTATTTTTTATATATAAATGCATCTTACGTGTGAGAAAAAAAGTACATATTCATTTAATTTCACAGCACATTGAAGACTAAATCCTACTATTTTCAATAACATAAATCCATATAAAACTGTTAAGACTGATAACTTTAAAGAAGGGTTGTTGTGATTTGTGCTCAGACAAACCCAGAAAACTGAAAGGAATTTAAAACTTCTGTTATGGATTTAAATTTGGTAGATATACACTGTACAAGAGCAAAATACATGAAGTGACCTTAGAGTCTCCAGTTTACAGTGTGGACTCTCCAGTCCAGCACACAACAGCTTCACTCCTGAATCCTGCAGGTTGTTCCAAGTCAGGTTCAGCTCTCTCAGATGGGAGGGGTTGGACTTCAGAGCTGAGGCCACAACTTCACAGTGAATCTCTGAGAGTTCACAGTCAGAAAGTCTGTAATGACAGATAATATAAAACTTAATCTATAATAAAATCTGACACTTCACACTTATGATGAAAATATATATTGATATAATGTATATATATTGATCACAAAGCACATTAACATGAGCACATGTAGCTCAGGTGTGCATGCATCCATCACAAAGTGTACTCATTATATATCAATCTTATATTAAAGACATACTGTAGCCAATCCCCAATGCATTTGAGCTGTAGCTATTTGGAAATTCTTCTTCAGAGTTAAGGCTCATTCATGAATGTGGCGAGCTGGCCTATGTGGTCTGATCGAAAAGACGAGCTACTGTAGCCCAAATTGCTGAATAACTTAATGCTGGCTCTGATAGAAAGGTGTCAGAACACACAGTGCACCAAAGTCTGTTGGTATGGAGCTGCTCGGTGTATGATAATAGCAATTAACTGTATGTCAGCTATGATAAAAGGTTGTTAATGGACTCACACAGCCTTTCTGCAGTATCTCACAGCTGGAATCAGTCTCTGTCGTCCCTCCACTGTTGCGTTATACTTCTTCAGGTCCAACTCATCCAGAACCTCCTCTGACATCTGCAGCATGTAGGCCAGAGCTGAGCAGTGGATCTCAGAGAGTTTCTCCTTTGATCTGTTCTCTGACTTCAGGAACTGTTGGATCTCCTGATGGACTGAGTGGTCGTTCATCTCCATCAGACAGTGGAAGATGTTGATGCTTCTGTCAGGAGAGATATCATCTCTGTTCATCTCCTTCAGGTTGTTGATGGCGCTTTGGATGATTCCTGAACTGTTGTCTGTCTGACCCAGCAGGCCTCCTAAGAGTCTCTGGTTGGACTCCAGAGAGAGGCCATGAAGGAAGCGAACAAACAGGTCCAGGTGGCCATTTTTACTTTTAAGGGATTTCTCCATGGTATTTCTCAGAAAGACATCCAGAGTTGAATTAACTTTTTTTTCCCCCAAGAAGTCCTTCAGTACCTCTGTCTTCCTGTTGGTGTAACAGTGGAACATGTAGACAGCAGCCAGAAACTCCTGAATGCTCAGATGAACAAAGCAGTAGACTGTTTTCTGGAAGATCACACTCTCTCTTTTGAAGATCTCTGTACAAACTCCTGAGTACACCAAGGCCTCTGTGACATCAAGACCATACTGCTCCAGGTCTTCTTGGTAAAACATGATGTTTCCTTTCTCCAGCTGTTCAAATGCCAGCCTCCCCAGCTTCAGAAGAACTTCCCTGTCAGCCTCCATCAGCTCCTGTGGACTCGTCTCATGACCCTCTTTATACTTCTGCTTCTTCCTCTTTGTCTGAACCAGCAGGAAGTGTGAATAAAGGTCAGTCAGGGTCTTGGGCAGCTCTCCCCTCTGGTCTATAGTCAACATGTGGTCCAGAACTGTAGCAGTGATCCAGCAGAAGACTGGGATTAGACACATGATGTAGAGGATCTTGGAGTTATTGATGTGTGAGATGATTCTGCTGGACAGATTTTCATCACTGACTCTCCTCCTGAAGTACTCCTCCTTCTGGGCGTCAGTGAAGCCTCGTACTTCTGTTACCCTGTCAACACATTCAGGAGGGATCTGATTGGCTGCTGCAGGTCTGGAAGTTATCCAGACGAGAGCCGAGGGAAGCAGATTCCCCTTGATGAGGTTTGTCAACAGCACGTTGACTGAAGACTTCTGTGTGACGTCAGACACAACCTCATTGTTGTGGAAATCCAGTGAAAGTCTGCTTTCATCCAGGCCGTCAAAGATGAACAAAAGTTTACAGACAGTGAGCTGGTCTGCTGTGACCTTCTGTAATGTTGGATGGAAAACATGGAGCAGCCTGAGAAGACTGTACTGCTCATCTTTGATCAGGTTCAGCTCCCTGAACGAAAGCAGAACCAGCAGACTGACATCTTGGTTTTCCAAGCCCTCTGCCCAGTCCAGAGTGAACTTCTGCACTGAGAAGGTTTTTCCAACGCCAGCGACGCCGTTCGTCAATACCACTCTGATGTGTCTCTGTTGGTCAGGTAAGGCTTTAAAGATCTCGTGACACTTGATTGGAGTGTCATGGAGGGTCTTCTTCTTGGAAGCTGTCTCAAGCTGCCTCACCTCATGTTGGGTATTAACCTCTTCACTCTGTCCCTCTGTGATGTAGAGCTCAGTGTAGATCTTGTTGAGGAGGGTTCCACTTCCTGTTTCATCAGGTCCTTCAGTCACACGTTCACATCTGGTCTTCAGACTGATCTTATGTTCATCTAAAACCTCCTGCAGACCACTATCTTCTGAAAGAGAAAGAAAGTGCCTATATATCAAAATGTAAACCCTGTTTTTTTTCTTCTTTTAGAGACTGGCAATCCAGCTGATTTGGAAGCATACAGCGGGTAAAATAAGTTTTGAACACGTCACCATTTTTTCAGAAAATATATTTCTAAAGGTGCTATTGACATGACATTTTCCCCAGATGTCGGTAACAACCCATGCAATCCACCACTATCTGCTGAAAGAGAAGAAACATATTCTGAGACTAAACTGAGAACCAGAATCTGGATCAATAAAAATGTTTCTGAATTTATGATATTCATGATAATATTAAATACACTGCATAACACAACAAATGTCCCTGTAATAGATTATAAAGTCCTGTTTTCAGACATGAGGACATCAGCAGACAGATGTACAGTCTTACTTTGTACAGTTCTGGTCTGACTGACTGTCAGCAGTCCAGCTCTTGTTCTGGATCTTTCTCCACACTGGGGACAGGAGGAGTCTCCTGATGAAGCAGACTGGTCCCAGTATGAGGTGATGCACTGTCTGCAGAACCAGTGTCCACAGCTGGTAGAGACTGGATCCTTCAGGACGTCCTGACACAAAACACAGCAGGACAGCTGCTCCTCCACATGACTCCTCTTCTTCTCTCTGTGAAGACATTTCTTTATAACTAAAATGATTTGTTGATTGCTGATGTATATATAAAGTTAAGATGGTCACAGAGAAAAAGTGTGGTTATTTTTCTGTTTGAATTCAGCATTCAGTCTGTAATGACAATGACTTTCATAAACACAATAATTAACTGTTTTTCTTATCCGTCTGTCTTATTCAACCTTAAGTGATCTGCCTGTAGTCCGGTATTAATACAAACTCAACACTTCCTGTAGTTACTTCACAGTTAATGAGAGCTGATTATGTATTAACCATATTTTACACAAGTATTTTATTAAAGAGCAAACTCAACCCCTGAACAGACAGACTAAGGTGAGTAAAGCTTTTCTACAATTATGATATGAACTGATTCAAGATACATCTGGTGGATCATAACAGCTGATCTGAGGAAGAGCCAAACAACTAAATATTTTTAGTTTAGTTTTAGAGGACAAAGGTAAGAAAATTAATTAAACGTTTGATGCATGTTCTTTCAGAATTAGTTGCAACATTTACATTTTCTTGAAGTTTAAATTCTGAAATGATTTTGCTGAAGAAATAAAATAATATCCATCTTAGTATGAAACAGCACCTGCCTCATCATCTATGAGCTCAGAAAACAGTGTCTTACTGTGCGTCTGAGGGTCCAGGTTCATTACTGAATAATGGAGGGTCTTCTTTAGACCGATCACTCTTCATAGACAGACAGTTGGACATTGGAGACTCTGCTCTGTCCTCCTCTTCCTCCACACGATCACTCATCTTCTGATCTGAAGTCAGTCTGAGAATTAATAAACATTAACACTGACTGTAAGCTCAGAGCACAGAATCTGAAAAACAACTGTTTGAGAGACACACCCAAGATTAAGAGAAAACACCCACCCAATCACACACACACACTCACACACAGTTATTTTTATTTATTACAGTAAAAAAAACAGCTGAAACTCCAACTGCTCAGTTTTCTTTCAATCTAAAACATTTCTTTCCTCTACAGGAGAAACTGACTCAGAGACTTTGACAGTAAGATAATAAAATGTAGTATGAACACTCACCCTGCCTCAGCCTTCAGTTCTCCTCCTCCTGCTCTGTCCACTCTAAATGGAGACTGAACCAACTGAACACTTTCACTTTAAGGTTCTCCCTCCCTGTTCTAATGTTTCTGGACCCTCCCCTCTGCATTTACAAGAAATCACATGACTGTGTGTGCGTGTTAGTGTTGCTTTCGTGAACAAAAATTATGACTAAATATCGTCGTCAACGAACCTTTATCACATGACTGAAACGAGACGAGATGCAACGTTAATGTTGAAAACTATAATCAAATATATAATGCAATATTATTACAAATAAAAACGGGACTAAACGTGGTTTGCAAAATAAAAACTCTGCTAAAATATCTCTTCATTTTCGTTGACCAAAACGAGACCAGACGAAATGTTATAACGTTATTTCGTCTCGCAATTATTATTATTTTGCAATATTTCTGTTTCCTGAGCAGTGTTGGGGCGTTACATTAATATATTACCCAGTAACGGAGTAATATAACGCGTTACTAACTATATTTCGGTAACACTATTACAGTTACTGAGTCCAGTAACGCGTTACAGTCCAAGCTGTTTCGTTTTCTAAGTGGTTATACTCGCACTTTTTTGAATTTGTCACAGAAATGGATAAGAACCTCACAGTAAGGTGCACTTTATGTGCTGGTGGGAGGCCGAGGGAACTGTCCACGGCTAAAAATAGTACAAGTAACCTCAAGAAACACCTGGAGAGAGTGCACAGCAACCTTAAGCTAGCGGTTTAACGACCTCTTGCTAGCAAAAAGGTGGAAGATGACGGCGCGAGCAAATCTAAACAACGAAAGTTGGATTTCTCCAGACCAGAGGTGAAGATGCTTGACCCAGGAGAAGTGAGAAGGCTGGTGGCTGAGTATGTCGAGGAGGATGCGCTGCCTCTTTCTACAGTTGAGTCGCCGGCGTTTCAAAAGCTTGTCAGCAAAATCCCTGTTCGATCAAGTGACAAGGTAAAAACAAATCTCTAATGATATAGTCCTATTGTTGAGGCATAAACACATTTCCCCAGATAGTTCATTTAAGATGAGACACTGCAGGTGGTGTGAGAGGGGATTCAATGACTAAAAATTGTTTTAATTTTTTATTACAGCTATTTCAGGGCAGGATAAATGCTCAGGTTCTAAAATACTTCATTACAAAACATGCCCTGTCTGGTGGCTGTTAGACCTCATTCTTGAAGTGCACTTTTATTTCATTATTGAAATAGTATAAACTATTATTATGTTTAATTTCATGGAAATGTAATTTTTTGTTAAATCTTTGTGTGGCCGCACTTTGTGACTCAGGAGCTAATAAATGAGGCATAGAAAAAGAGTTTGTGTCATGTCGTGTAAAGGTTTGGGTTGTTTAATTATTCTATATCATTACATTATTGTAATTCAGCTATTCATGGTAACCACTACCTGCAGATGCAATATAGACCTCATTAGACTTTAATGTTGCCCCCACCTCACTATATTTATGAGGAACTACAGTTACTTGAGGACTATTGGCCATGACATAATATTGCGCGCCTTCATTTTGTAATGACTTGTCCTAAATGTTTATTTTGGTGAAAGTAACTAAAAAGTAATGAGTAACGTATTACTCTACACAGAAGGTAATATTGTAAAGAAACATATTACTTTCAAATGCAAGTAACTAGTAATATGAAATATATTACATTTTGGAAGCAACTTGCCCACCACTGTTCCTGAGTCTCAGCGCTGCATCGACGACGTCCCTTCCTCAATCCCCACTCGCGGCATTATTTAGAAGATGCAGCTGCGGTGGGTTAACGTTAACGACAACTCAAGAAACAAAGTGAAGTCTGGCACAAAGAAAGGAAAAGTTAAACTTGAATGTAATGTCAATTTTTTCTGGCATTGTCATTTGAAGCTATTTTATTTATTTCTTTTTATTAAATGTATGTGTGTGTACTTCTTACATGTTTGGTAGGTAAAATAAATATGTTGTAAATTCAAATCAGAGCGTCTTCCGTGTCTGGAATTGAATGTATTCTTGAGTCTATAAGGTAACAATAATATAATAATAAGATAACCTTGTTTGACTTGTGAAATGTGACTTAAAGAAAATTTGGTTTTGTCTATACTATACTAGGTACTTGTATTATATTAACTGTTAAAATAGAATCGCATTACTAAAAAGAGACTAAAATTTCATCAGTTTTCGTCGACTAAAACTAGACGAAATTAGTCATGGATAATTCTGACTAAAATAAGACTAAAATGCTCAGACTTTTAGTCGACTGAAACTTGACTAGACTAAAAAGAGTATAAACGTGACTAAAACTAATAAAAACTAAAATGACAGTTTGACACTAAAGCCCTATTAGCATGGGACCAGTATTACCAGGGGACCCCAAATCACAGAGATGCCGATTAACATGACCTCTGTGTTTGGCGAAATATGGTGGGTAATTTACGGTGGAATTTTTACTTTACAAATTACGGACATGGCAGATTCGCACGGGATTAAGATCACAGACGACTGTGTGTGTGTGTGTGTGTGTGTGTGTGTGTGTGTGTGTGTGTGTGTGTGTGTGTGTGTGCGCTCTTTTACACAAATACGGTTCCTCTGAGCACAGGAGCCCCACATGTTGATTCTTTATGATTTCCACTTAGCAGCTTTTTCTGTGCTCATTCCTTTCCAGTGAGCTACAATCTTTATATGATTTCTGTGTTTATCTCTTTCATGAAACACAGCTAACAAGGGATTAAAGAAAGAACTTAGTCCTTTATTTGTTAGTCTGGAGAAACTGTTGAGTCCTCCACAATTCAGTTCTCCTCAGTTCAGCTGTGAGTATGTGGTTGTTGCTACCCAGTAGTGTTCAGATACTTATCAGCACACAGCAGGGCAAACATCTCCTGTTATACAATGGTATACATGATATATACTCAATTCTGATTGGCTGCTTGGTGTCTATTAATTCCTGATGTAGGACACTTTCTAAGTCTGTACACCATTCTAAATGAAGAAGCTGAAATAAACTGAATGAAAACAAAATGAAACAAAATCAAAAAATGTATATCTCATAAAGATATCTGACAGTACTGAGTGTCCTTCGGTGACTCATCCTCAGAACACCACAGGGTGGAGACTGTAACACGCTGCTCCTCTGGACTGGTCCTGAAAGATACATATACTTATTTTCTGCAACATTCTTTCTTTTATGAAAAAGAGAACATACTTAAATAATAATAATTATAATAATAGAAAATAAATAGAAAATGTGTTCTTTTATCAACATAAATAAACGCAATAATAGGACGACCCCCACTATACCAAAAGGTGTACCTTTTTTACTGAACAGTTTTTGATCAAATGAAAGGTAGAGTTTATTATAAGTCATTTCCTTATATTTGAATGGTCCTATTTTCTTTCATACTTATAGTTTGGGTCATGGTGAATAGGATTACAATGAAAGTTTTAGGTAACCTACTAAAGGAAAGGAAATCTGTCCATTCAAATATGAGGCAATCTTAATTGCTCAAATGTAATTTGAGCCAGTTTTTTTTTTTTGTTCTAAACTATCTTTTTAATAAACTGTCTGTACACTTACAACGTTCTCAATGCTTCGGTTTACAAGTAGGGACCCTCATTATGCTACCGTGTAAGTGTGGTGCTATTTTGAGTCTTGTTTGTGGTATAGAAATAACTTTCTTTTCACGTTACTCGGTGCCCTGTTGACTAGCATTATAAGCTAATTAGCGGTTTGTGCTAAATCTGGTCACGTGCGATTAGAATGAAAACATATCCCAGAGAATGGACGAACTCGGTACACATGATTTATTAACCCCAGGTTCATTTTGCAACGGAATTGTCCTTTAAATAACGTTGCGGAGCACTTTTTTTATTCCGACACCACACAGTCACATCTACAGTACACGTATGATGAACACGCACACATGCTTGCTCAGATTAACCCCTCTGATCCCACTCTAACATTCACACACAACAGGCCAAGTCCATTTACACATAAACGCACAGATGAAAAGTACATCCGTACAACCACAACCAAAACTCATCTTGCTGCCTTGAATCTAAATCAACATCCTAGTCATTATCTTCACAAGTCAACACTCATATCAGACTGATGTGCAGAGCCGCACACACACACACACAAACACACACACACACACGTGCGCGTCGTCGGAGTCCCTGGTGGAGATGGACGCTCCGGGTCTGTTGTTGAGGCCGCAGTGGAAGCTGGAGTAGTTTGCTCATTTTGTTTTGCCTGTTTATTTGTAAAAAAATCTTTTTTATATAATTTATTTTATTTTCACCATGAAATTAATGATTATTTACTTTGGTTTCAATCTATTTAGCTTTTCTCTTTTCAAAATAACTTATCTTGCCAGTAATTAATACAAGAATCACAAAGCTCTTTCCTGAAATCACTACAGTACAACAGGAACAGCAGCTATCACAGCAGGCTGCAGGAAATACTGCACATGTACAAATTATCCATTTATGTTATACAACAGTAAATATGTGTGTGCTGGCAGCATTTCACACTGTTCCAAGGAGACTACTTAAAAAACTGCTGAGGATCAATTTAACAACAAACCCTAAATACATTTATATCACCAGGAAATCATTCATTTTCATCCAGTCAGGAACTTATTATGTTATATGCTGAAAATAAAGTTTCTTTCGGCTCACAGCGTATTATGGTGTATTATCTGACTCCAATAATAAGAGAAGAATCAGAGCTGATCAAATCTTTCATGTGGAGCTTCTTCTGTGGAATAAATAGTAGTGGAGGAAGTATTCAGATCATTTACTCAAGTATCACAAATACTCTGTTATAAGTTTACTCTGTTTAAGTCATGCATTCACAATGTTACTTCAGTTAAAGTAGAAGCATTTAAATGAGTCAAAGTAAAAGTACTCAGAATGGCCTCAGTCTGTTTTACTATGTTACTGGATTATTATTATTAGATTAGATTGAACTTTATTGTCATTGCACAAGTACAGGTACTAGGCAACGATAACATTACACTACATAACATAATAACATTATAGAAATATATTGTTGTGGTTTCATTTTTCCATCTCAATTGATGTCTGTCTGACATAAACTTTTAGCTATCTGACTATAATGAGAGACTGCAAACTCCCACTGAAGGTACCCAGAATGGTGACACAGACTCACAGAAAGCAAAGAGAATTGACAGTTTCACTCCACGTGCAAGATTTATTTGCATCAACGCAGGATACAAGCAAACCGAGTTGTCTCAAGAATCAACTGACTAGAACATAGAAAATCACTCCATTATATGCCTCTTTCCCAAAGAATGTAGCCTCTTTCCCAAGGGTGTCTATTGGTGACGTCTAATGTCTGATAAACAGTCATAACACATCTGATGCCCTTCTCTCCCCAAAACAGCCTTGGTCTTTGGAATGTGCTCATGACACACTGAATAACACTCTCCTAACTAGGGTGAGACAACCAGAGTGTGAATGCATGAGGACGAACATACATGAACATAAAATATTATACTGTAAGCCTGTAAAATTAAACCTGAAATAACACTTCATAATATAGTTTGCTTCATGTTCACAGAACCTTATCCCTGAATGCATTTTCCTACGACTATATATATGAATATACCAGCAGGATATTTACAGTATGAACAGTATTAATAGAATGAACAGAGTGAGGTGAATACACTAAGAGATATATACAGATATTAAATTAAGATAATTAAAGTTTGAACAGATTAGCAGTAAATTATATAGTGCGGATGTGAGAGCTGATGGGAAAAAGCAGTTCCTGAGCCTGCTGGTTTAGGAACGGAGAGACCTGTAGCGCCTCCCAGAGGGCAGGTGGGCAAACAGTTTGTGTCCTGGGTGGGAGGTGTTCCTAACAATGTGCGCGCCTTCTGCAGACACCGCTTGCTCTTTTAATGCCTTAGTAATCCTGTTTATCTAAACTAATGCATCATATAAAACACTGTATATAAAATATTAATCTGGGAAAAAAATATACATAACTGTAACTGTTAAATAAATGTAATCAGTAAAAAGTACAATATATCTGGACTTGACATTGTGTCTGACAGTGGAGCTGATCTCAGAGCAGTTCAGACTGCAGCACTGAGAGTCATCTCCACTGGTTGTGATTCCTCTGTCAGTCACTGCTGGATGAAGCTCTCCTCTCCACTCTACCTCCCAGTAACATGGCCCAGTCAGAGCTGATGCTGCTGCTTCAACCTCTCTGGATTGTTGGGGCATCTGTCAGGATTATATTATATTCTGATCTGAAAGTTATGCATTTCAAGATCCAGAAGATTTGGATTCAAGCAAATAAGATTAGGATAGTTTTCATTCTGAAAATCAGGATGACCCACTGGAAGGGCGGATCCAGTGTGGATTCAAGGTGGATATAGATACGTTTTATTATAATTAACTAAAACTAGAAAAAACTTTTTACTTCATTGAAATAATGATGGTTCATATGAGTCGGACCATCTGACTGTGAGTCAATATTTTTGTGTTGTGATAACTATTCTGAACTTCTTAAGTCTTGCCACTGACAAATACCTCCCATATTATAATAAAAAAAACTAAAACTATCACTAAAACTAAATATTTTAAACAGTAATGCAGATAAGTACATATGAATAATATACAAACTGATTTACATGTCAGAGGTTCTGTGATAATATTAGTCCCGTGTGAATCAGCATCTCTGTGATTTGGGGTCGTCTTTATAGTTTTGTTAGATATAAAACTTTTAATGTGACAGAGTGGAACTTAAGTTGAAAGAAGTGCTGCACTACAAGATGCATACAGGTCAGCTGTACCAACTCACTGCAGGATAATGTAATGTGCGAAAAGGGCTTAAGTCAGTGAGATCAGTTTGACCCTTGACTCAGAAAAAGGAGATTTCATTATGATCCAGAATCCACTTTTGAAATACCAGCTCAAACAGCTGATCCTCTCAATACAAACACCTTTCTCATCTCTTAGAATCTGATGGAGTTCACTTCCACCTGAGGAGACAAGAAGACAGACAACAGAAGACATAAATAAGTATTAAAAGTTTTCGCTGCAACAGTGATGCAGCACATCAAATCGAACAGTGCACAAATTAATTTCCATTTCTGATTGTCAAAGTTCTTTTTACTTTAATACAATAACTCCTATTGATGGGTGCAATGCTATTCATGATCCGAAAGAGCAGTGGTCTCAGATTTGATGGGATTGAACTGAATTCGATAAACTAACATCTCATATTCTCATCTATCCGTTGATCTGTCATTATGTACCTATGAAATACCAGATATTTGGAAAACGGTACGATTTACCCTCCTCCACAAGGGTTGTGACACACTTGATCCCAGTGATTACCTATTTAAATTATTTGTTACATTGCAAGTATTTGAAAGAAAAAAAACACCCTCTCAATATCAATTTGATTTTCAGATATAACTTTTCCACAACTATTGCTTTCGAACAAGGTCCAGTGTGTAACACTGAGGAGGATCTATTGTCATATAATATTCATAGCTAAGTTTTTATTAGTGTATGAAAATAAGAATCACGTTTTTTTGTTTCCTTAGAATGAGACGTTTTTATCTATGGAGGGAGCGAGTCCTCTTCTACAGATTCCGTCATGTTGATCTAATTGCAGTCCTCTCACAGGATATTTATTGATCTCACCAAAGCTTTTGATCTGGTGGATTACGATCTTCTTTTGGACAAGCTTCATGCTATTGGTTTTTCCCAACATGCATTGCTTAGGTTTAATTTTTATCTTCACAACAGCAAGCAATGTTTTGTTTTGAGAAAATGTAAATGAGAATTTCTTTGCCAGATCAAATTTGATTGTTTATGGAAACATGAAAGAACTTACAGAAGAAACATAGGATGAACAATCTTTCAGTTAAACCAGTCACTATTTGTAGTGTTAGGCCAGGCTTCTCCTGGGCAGTGGTAATGTGCTTGTACACCGCAGTGGGAATTTAAGCTCGACTCACACTTTATATACCTCTGTACAGTTGGCTGTCAGGGTTCTCATCCATGTTGTTTGCATTAGCAACTCTTACCAATTGGTTATGGTGCTCATAAGGTGGAAGCTAGGACTGAAGGCATACACAATGGGAATAACCTCCCTGATTTTAGTACAATACTGCTGAAACAAGCATGGACTGACTCCAACCGTCTACTGACCTCAGAGTCTCCAGTCTACAGTGTGGACTCTTCACAAGATCAGACAGCAGCTTCACTCCTGAATCCTGCAGCTTGTTGTCACTCAGGTCCAGCTCTCTCAGATGGGAGGGGTTGGACTTCAGAGCTGAGACCAGATAATCACAGCTGATCTCTGACAACCAGCAGCCCCTCAATCTGAATAAAGAATAAAAGATGTGAGTTTAGAAGACAATGTTCCTGCTTGAAATCATTCAGTGTTTAATAATCTGTTCAGAGCTGAAGAAAGTTTAGAATGTACAAGTTTAGAAAAAGGAAACTCCAAACACCTGAACCCAACAGCAGGTTGAAAACTGTAAGATACAAATGGTGAAAGTGTTTCTTGAGCTGTAAACTGAATTATATGACTGTACTGTGTTAAACACATCAATGCTGATGTTAAAGTTACCATTATTAGTGAAGTTTTACCTGAACCTTATGAGTCCAGTGCTGACACAGAGTGGACAGTTTGGGACATTTCTATAAAAACAGTGTTAACACCCTCTAATCAGAGGAGGGCGGCCCACATAAATTCCAGTGGAGATTCTTCTTGTTATATTCAGGTTTTAAATGTGTAGCTCAACATTGACTGAAGAAGAAAACAGACTTTAGCATTAAGATCCTCAGTGTGGATCAGTATAATATCAGCCTTATGTCTGCACTTCAAAATGGTGTCTGACCTCAGAGTCTCCAGTCTACAGTGTGGACTCTCCAGAAAACCACACAGTAGATTCACAACTGAATCCTGCAGCTTGTTTCCACTCAGGTCCAGCTCTCTCAGGTGGGAGGGGCTGGACTTCAGAGCTGAGGCCAGAGAAGAACAGCTGATCTCTGACAAACTGCAGAAACTCAAACTGAAAAAATAATAATTAATGTAGATAAAAATCACTTTATAGTCCAGTCAGATCTGATCAGGTTTTCATGTCTAGCTAAACTTCAGTTTTTCCTGGAGCATGGAATAACTTGCAAAGCAGCTTACATCAGACAAAGTGTTTGTAATAACATTTCAACAATTGACAAAGGGCACAAAAGTTGAACCAATATTAGAAGAGTCTTCTGCAATGAGACATGAGTGACTGGTGAGTGCAAGGCAACAGGGAGAGGATCCCAATATTGGGTCAAGTTCAGGCAGTTCTGGGATTTATTGACAAGATTAATGTCTGTTACACCCATTGCGAATCCGCTTCGAATTCACCCCCTATATCTAAATATTCGCTAAAGAAAATCACAGTAATTGGCCAAAAAAACTACTGGTGATAGACTGTCATAGGATAGGAGGAGATAAGCAACATAGGACAGATACATTCTTCTATATGGATTGTAGACTGCTGGTTTATGAACAATACCGTGGATAGTACTAACATGGACTTTTGTTTTTGTGTTGTTTGGATTTGTGTATTGTGTCTTGCGTGTTGGGGACTGTGTTGGTAAGCTGGTATGTTTATGTATAAGTTATTTGTATAAGGTTTATATTTATGTTTTGTTGTTAAATGGCGGTGGGTTTGTTTTGTTGTGTCTAAATAATCCCATGAGGGATGCGTCTTGAAACAATGGGTTAGGGACAATGAGGCAGGCAAAGGTCAATACCAGGAAAGTAAAGTCCTTAAAAGAAAGTAAAAGTCTTTACAACACTGGGAAACGCTATGCAATGGCTGGAAAGCTTGAGTAACAGACAAGATGAACTGGCCCTGAAACAAAGGAACACACAGACACATACTCTAGACACATACTCTAGTATCTAAATAGACACAGGGAAAACTGACCAGGGAAGTAAAATGACAGAAACAAGATGAGGAGAGTATTACAAAATAAACAGGAAACACTAAACCAAAGAAAATATAATATCAGAAGCAGAAGAGTCAGTGAACTGACCTCAGAGTCTCCAGTCTACAGTGTGGACTCTCCAGAAAACCACACAGCAGCTTCACTCCTGAATCCTGCAGCTTGTGATTGTAGCTCAGGTCCAGCTCTCTCAGATGGGAGGGGTTGGAGTTCAGAGCTGAGACCAGATAATCACAGCTGGTCTCTGACAACCTGCAGTAAATTAATCTGAAACAAGAATAATTGTCACAGTATCAGTTCATCTAGGTCTGGGGCTGCAGCCTCAAAAACACTCAGTCATTGCAGGCCTGCAATTCCAGCTCTGCCTTGTTCTCATTCTCCTCCATGTCTTCTTGGCCAAAGGCTTATCAGATTTTAGTTTATGCCTGGATTTCAGGAGAAGATGAAGTGATCAGAGAGTCCGAAAGCTGCATGGGAGCTCAGGAACAAAAGTTCAGTGTGTTTCTTTTCCTGATGGGACATTTAAAGGGTGTGGTAAGTGTAGATAAACGATTCTAGGTAATGCAATTCAAATCCAATACACTTTTTTTCGAATGAGTGAAAATCCACTAGCTTTCCGTTCTGTGTGCGCATTAAAAGCCACACAGTATTAACTTAATTCAGCCATTCCAGCCACCATTTGGGCATCAGGTAACTGTCTACTTTGTCAAGATGTTGTTATTGTGATGTTAGCTATAGTAGCAGGAGAGTTGTGAGTATCACTGTTTGGAGCTTGTGTGCTGGCTCTGGAAAACTGTTCCATCCTCTCCGCCACTTTAGCTTCACAGCAACTACTTCATTGACAGTTTGCAAACCCATAACATAGCTAAAGTTAGTCAGTTGGTGTGTTATTGTTCTCACTATATCATGTCATTTGTAATAGTTTTAGATTTCTCCAGAATCGCTTACCCCACCTTAATGTGCTCTCTGTATTTTGCCAGTTAATGGCTGAGGTGTGTCTTGTTAACTTCCCCAATAATAATCAGCAGGGAGTTTGGATATTTGTCTTCCATGGAAGTTATCGGGTCAGTCAAGTATTGTAATGCATGATGTAAACACTGACAGGTAATCTCCTGTGGTAAATAAAACAATTTACAAAAATACAGAAACGAAAACAGTCTCTAAGTGAGGACTGAAATATTAAATAAACTTTGTGTATTTTTTTCTAACTGCTTAATAAAACCTATGAAACAAAGGATGAAAGAAAATGTTGCACTTTAGTTAAGGATCTAACAGCACCAGCCAGAGAGTGAACTGACCTCAGACTGTCCAGTTTACAGTTTGGACTTTCTAGTCCAGCAGACAACAGCCTCACTCCTGAATCCTGCAGGCTGGTGTAGCTCAGGTCCAGTTTGGTTAGATGGGAGGGATCGGACCTCAGGGCTGAGGCCACAACTTCAAAGTGAGTGTCTGAAAGTCCACTGTTATGAAATCTGTGAATACATAGTCATGTCAAATCTGTTATCTTGAAAGTATTCACACTTATAAAGGAGAAGCTTTTCATACAACAGTTGAGGACAATAGATTTTCCCCACCAAACTGTCAGTTTTATTCAGCTCCTGTCCAAACTTAAAAAAGCATATAGACAACTTATGCTCTTTCCTCTTTTTATTTTTAATCCACTTTGCTTTGTTATAGTTTAGTTCTTTGAGTAAAAGTAATAAGAGCACTTACAACATGCAAGCAGCAATGTGTGCTTGCAGCAATCAGCAAGCACACAAAGGTTAAATTTGAGACAATCCTTTCGTGCAATCCCTATTGACAGAGTCGTTTGCTAATTTGCTCACATTTGCTTAAGATGACTAGTCAATCAAAGTGATTTCTCTCTGGCCTGCTGTTTCAACATGCTCAGTCAGCCGGAAAAAACACACATAAGGGCCAACGGTGCGGAACACACTGCATAAACTAGGGCTACATGTGCTCACTGATGTCCTGACATTGGCCAACGGTGTCAGGGCCTTTAGGATAAAAGACAGCATAATCTGTTGACTGAAGTTGCTTGGGCAGATTTGAATTAAGGCAAAATCACACAAAGAAAAATATGTGTAAGATGAAAAGCAAACTCTAAAATTAAACAAATAAACCCAATAATTACGTTCATTGTGTTGATGGATTTAAACACATTTGACTGAAAAAGGTACACGTATTGTTACTATGGAATTCTTAGCAGCTCGTGACATGACACATGAGCATTGAAACTGTGTATGTTTGAGGAACTCGATTAGAACTCTAAACTGATTTATTTTGTAAATAACAATGTATGTACTTACACAGCCTTTCTGCAGTTCCTCACAGCTGGAATCAGTCTCTGTCGTCCCTGGTCTGATGTGTTGTACTTCTTCAGGTCCACCTCATCCAGAACCTCCTCTGACATCTGCAGCATGTAGGCCAGAGCTGAGCAGTGGATCACAGAGAGTTCCTTCTTTGATCTGCTCCCTGACTTCAGGAACTCTTGGATCTCCTGATGGACTGAGTGGTCGTTCATCTCCATCAGACAGTGGAAGATGTTGATGCTTCTGTCAGGAGAGATATGATCACTGTTCATCTTCTTCAGATTGTCAATGACTCTCTGGATGGTTCCTGGACTGTTGTCTGTCTGACCCAGCAGGCCTCCTAAGAGTCTCTGGTTGGACTCCAGAGAGAGGCCATGTAGGAAGCGAACAAACAGGTCCAGGTGGCCATTTTTACTTTGGAGGGATTTTTCCATGACGCTACTCAGGAAGACATTCAAGGAAGAGTAACTGTGATCACGTTTACCAGAATAACCATCCTGAGAATAGTCATCCTGAGGGTCATCAGAGTCATTGTAATCAACATCACGAACATCTGAGTCGTCATAATCATCTCTTTCTTCGATTTCATCTTCATATTTATCATAATAGTCATCTTGAGGGTCATCAAAGTCATTATAATCATCATCACGAACATCTGAGTCGTCATAATCGTCTTTTTCTTCATCTTCATCCTCATATTTATCATAATAGTCATCCTGAGGGTCATCAAAGTCATTGTAATCATCATCACGAACATCTGAGTCGTCATAATCGTCTTTTTCTTCATCTTCATCCTCATATTTATTATAATAGTCATCCTGAGGGTCATCAAAGTCATTATAATCATCATCACGAACATCTGAGTCGTCATAATCGTCTTTTTCTTCATCTTCATCCTCATATTTATCATAATAGTCATCCTGAGGGTCATCAAAGTCATTATAATCATCATAACGAACAGCCGTTTTCAGATCCTTTTTTTTTTTACCCAGGACGTCCTCCAATACTTTGGTGTTCTTGTTGGTGTAACAGTGGAACATGTAGACTGCAGCCAGAAACTCCTGAATGCTCAGATGAACAAAGCAGTAGACTGTTTTCTGGAAGATCACACTCTCTCTTTTGAAGATCTCTGTACAAACTCCTGAGTACACTGAGGCCTCTGTGACATCAAGACCACACTGCTCCAGGTCTTCTTGGTAGAACATGATGTTTCCTTTCTGCAGCTGTTCAAACGCCAGCCTCCCCAGCTTTAGAAGAACTTCCCTGTCAGCCTCCATCAGCTCCTGTGGACTCTTCTCATGTCCTTCATCATACTTCTGCTTCTTCCTCTTTGTCTGAACCAGCAGGAAGTGTGAGTACATGTCAGTCAGGGTCTTGGGCAGCTCTCCTCTCTGGTCTGTAGTCAACATGTGGATCAGAACTGTAGCAGTGATCCAGCAGAAGACTGGGATTAGACACATGATGTGGAGGCTCCTGGAGGTCTTGATGTGTGAGATGATTCTGCTGGACAGATCTTCATCACTGACTGTCCTCCTGAAGTACTCATCCTTCTGGGCATCAGTGAAGCCTCGTACTTCTGTTACCCTGTCGACACATTTAGGAGGGATCTGATTGGCTGCTGCAGGTCTGGAAGTTATCCAGATGAAAGCTGAGGGAAGCAGATTGCCCTTGATGAGGTTTGTCAACAGCACCTTGACTGAAGACTTCTGTGTGACGTCAGACACAACCTCATTGTTGTGGAAATTCAGTGAAAGTCTGCTTTCATCCAGGCCATCAAAGATGAACAAAAGTTTACAGACAGCGAGCTGCTCTGCTGTGACCTTCTGTAATGTTGGATGGAAAACATGGAGCAGTGTGAGAAGACTGTACTGCTCATCTTTGATCAGGTTCAGCTCCCTGAACGAAAGCAGAACCAGCAGACTGACATCTTGGTTTTCCAAGCCCTCTGCCCAGTCCAGAGTGAACTTCTGCACTGAGAAGGTTTTTCCAACTCCAGCGACGCCGTTCGTCAGAACCAATCTGATGGGTCTCTGTTGGTCAGGTAAGGCTTTAAAGATCTCGTGGCACTTGATTGGAGTGTCATGGAGGATGTTCTTCTTGGAAGCTGTCTCAAGCTGCCTCACCTCATGTTGGGTATTAACCTCTTCACTCTGTCCCTCTGTGATGTAGAGCTCAGTGTAGATCCTGTTGAGGAGGGTTCCACTTCCTGTTTCATCAGTTCCTTCAGTCACATGTTCACATCTTGTCTTCAGACTCTTTTTATGTTCATCTAAAACCTCCTGCAGACCACTATCTTCTGAAAGAGAAAGAAAGTGCCTATATATCAAAATGTAAACCCTGTTTTTTTTCTTTTTTTAGAGACTGGCAATCCAGCTGATTTGGAAGCATACAGCGGGTAAAATAAGTATTGAACACGTCACCATTTCTTAGTAAATATATTTCTAAAGGTGCTATTGACATGACATTTTCCCCAGGTGTCGGTAACAACCCATGCAATCCACACATACAAAGAAACCAAAATAAATAATTTCCGAAAATAAAGTTATGTGTAATAAAATGGAATGACACAGGGAAAAAGTATTGAACATGCTTACTGAAATGTATTTAATACTTTGTACAAAAGCCTTTGTTGGTAATTTGTTGGACAGCTTCAAGACGCCTCCTGTATGGAGAAACCAGTCGCATGCATTGCTCAGGTGTGATTTTGGCCCATTCTTCCGCACAGTCTTTAAATCTTGAAGTTTCTGTGGGCTTCTTCTATAAACTCTGATCTTTAGTTCTTTCCATAGATTTTATATTTGATTCAAGTCAGGGGATTGGCTGGGCCATTCTAGCAGCTTTATTTTCTTTCTCTGAAACCAATTGAGAGTTTCCTTGGCTGTGTGTTTGGGATCAGTCTTGCTGAAACGTCCACCCTCGTTTCATCTTCATCATCCTGGTAGATGACAGCAGATTTTTTATCAAGAAAGTCTCGGTAAATTTTTCCATTCATCCTTCCTTCAATTATATGAAGTTTGCCAGTGCCATATGCTGAAAAACAGCCCCACACCATGATGTTCCCACCTCCAAACTTCACTGTTGGTATGGTGTTTTTGGGGTGATGTGCAGTGCCATTTGACCTCCAAACCTGCTGTGTATTATGGCATCCAAGGAGTTGAATTTTGGTCTCATCTGACCAGACTATATTCTCCCAGTATTTCACAGGCTTGTCTAAATGTTGTGCAGCAAACTTTAAGCACGCTTCAAAATGCTTATTCTTCAGCATGGAGTCTTGCGGGCCATGGCAGTTGAGTGCATTACTTATTGTTTTCTTTGAAACAATTGTACCTGCTAATTCCAGGTCTTTCTGCAGCTCTCCACAAGTGGTCTTTGGCTCTTGGACAACTCTTCTGATAATTCTTTTCACTCCTCTGTCAGAAATCTTGTGAGGAGCACCTAACCGTGGCCGGTTTATGGTGAAATGATGATAACTTAATTTATGGACATCTATGGTTTGATTTCTTCAGCATGTGTGGATTGCATGTGTTGTTACCGACATCTGGTGAAAATTTAATGTCAATAGCACCTTTAGAAATATATTTACTGAGAATAATGGTGACGTTTTCAGTACTTATTTTACCTGCTGTATGCTCAATGCCTCAACAGACATTGTTTTGGTTTCTTACTGTCAAAATTATTGTCAGTGTGTTTCTGTTTATCACAACCAATCAGATTATTTAACTGTTGAAAAAACACAGATCTATTTTAAGCATCTATTTTGTTATTAATCTTCAACAACTTTGTTCGATTTGGTCAAAGTTCACTGCAATCAGAAATTTCTTTTGACCAAAAATGTTTTTTAAACAAGTTCATATTAAGCAAGCAGAAGTCTTGTCTTATATTGTTTGGTACTAGATATAACCTTAATAATTCATCTGCTGAGTTGAATTTCTATAATGAGTCCACCACTTTATGAGGACCTATTGTGCTCATTTCCAGTTCTATATTCCTAGTCTGAGACTCCACTAGAGTAGCTTCACATCATTTCACTTCAGAAACCTTTGTTCTGATACTAAGGGGCAGACCACAGTGCTTGTCTGCTCACCACTCTAGTCTACTCTCAGCGGCATGACAGACTTTGTGTGACACAAACAACTTTTGAATTTGTGTTGTTTCTGATGTCAGAAGTGAGTATTTGACCAGAGAAAATTGTTGTCAGTTTGATGTTACAATTTGGCTTTGTTTCTCAACCTACCTAATTTTTTACTTGATCAGGTGTTACAACAAATGGCATGCATGGAACGGGAGGGTGAGGCATAGGGGTTGCATTCAGCAACTACACCGTTAGATGCCACTAAATCCTACACACCGATTCTTTAATAAAGCACAAACATTTAAATATTGAGACCCCTGCAAGAGTCTGTATGCAAATATCTTTACTTTGTACAGTGCTGGTCTGACTGGCTGTCTGCAGTCCAGCTCTTGTTCTGGATCTTTTTCCACACTGGGGACAGGAGGAGTCTCCTGATGAAGCAGACTGGTCCCAGTATGAGGTGATGCACTGTCTGCAGAACCAGTGTCCACAGCTGGTAGAGACTGGATCCTTCAGGACGTCCTGACACAAAACACAGCAGGAGAGCTGCTCCTCCACACAAACATGACTCCTCATTTTCTTTCTGTGAATAAGAAGATATTTCTTTTTGACTAACATCTTTTGTTGATATTAACTCATTACATTGCTTGAGGTGGAAGAGAGAGGATGATACATGTGCACAGCCAGAAAGCTCTCATTTTACAAAAAAAACATTTGAACACTAGCTTGCTAGCTACTTTCCGTAAGTCTACACATTACCGCAGATTCTGACTCACAATTTCAAACCTGACTGATTCATTCCAAAGGGTGACGAGAATGAAGCAAAATATTTCCAACATTCAATGAAGAAACCAAGACCCCAAAGACCCACTAGAGGGAGACAGAAAAAATCGGAGGGATGCTATGTTTGAAGAGCAAGTAAATTCTCTCTGCCCCGTAGCATCTAGTGAAAAATACCTGGCTGTCTGGATACTTCAGTGCAAACCTCCAGGTACGAAGACACAAAAAATCCTAAAAACCCACAAAGACTTTTCACATTTATTATGATTATTTGTTTCTTCACAGAAAGTCAGAAAGAAAGCCCTGCTGATTGAACTGGATTCAGCTCGACAGAAGAGGACAGGGTTCAGAGATTCTAGTGAGAAAATCAAATTTGAACTGTAAAAATGTGGACGACCTAAATAGATTTTTGCTTGACATGCATGCAATATCGCACATGCGCTGTTTGTCCTGCACGTTGACCTGCGGTGGAACGTAAACCCGACCAGTATGACATAAACAAACTCTCAGAGGGAGTTAAAAGATTTACAGTTTATGAGAAATGATTCCAGTTCAGGACAACAGTGCTGCAAGATAACTGTCACATTATCACATTACACCAGATACAGTGTCTTACTTTGTGTCTGAGGGTCCAGGTTCATTGCTGAAATATGGGGGTGACTCTTTGGAGCGGTGACTCGTCATAGACAGACAGCTGGACACTGGACACTCTTCTCTCTGTATGTGGCACTGACCTCTGCAACAAAACATTGATAGATATAGATTTTTTTTAATCAAAACAAGACAAACAGTTCAGTTTTATGTACAGAGCCTTTGCCTCAAGTCTGTTATTTATTTATATTCTTTCTCCTGACTGCATCCCTACATTTGTCAGTACTCCCTATACTAGCAGCTGGCTGTGTTCATGTTGATGCAACAATTGTGTGAATCTTAACTAAAAGACAAAGCAACATTCATCAGGTCAGTTGACAGTAGAAACAGTGTCTTACTTTGTGTCTGAGGGTCCAGGTTCATTACTGAAGAATGGAGATTCATCTTTAGAGTGGTAACTCTTCATAGACAGACAGCTGGACACCGGAGACTCTGCTCCATCCTCCTCTTTCTCCACACAAACGCTCATCTTCTGGTCTGAAGTCAGTCTGAGAGATAATACAGTAACACAGACCGTGAGCTCAGATCACAATAATCAAAGTCAAAACCAGTCAGAACTCCAGCTTTTGGTTGGTTCTTGAAGTTGTTGTGGTTACTTTACATGACTGATCAGAAACTGAAGAATGTTTCATCAGGAGTCATTAATAACAGCATTAATAACAAGCACATCATCTTTAATTAGGAAAATATTTTAAAAACAGGCTCAAAGAACAACCATTTACTGCAGTTAGAAACCTCCTGATCACCTCTCTGTATGTGGCACTGACCTCTGCAAACAAATAAATATAATATAAATTGTGGGGGTTGCCTTTATTGGATAGGACAACTCAGAGTGCTTGAATGTGTGCATTAGTATGTATGCATGTGTGTCTTCCAGCAGATATAATGTAAATGGAAACTGTTCAGTCTAATTCTTGCTATATGCAAATTATGGGATTTGGCAAGTAAGACTCTTACTGTGTGTCTGAGGCTCCAGGTTCATCACTGAAGTCTGGGGGGTTATCTTTGGAAAAGTCACTCTTCACAGACAGTATGATGGACATCGGAGATTCTGCTCTGTCCTCCTCTTCCTCGTCCCAATCACTCATCTTCAGGTCTGACGTCAGTCTGAGAGGTAAAACAGTAACACTGACTGTGAGCTCAGAGCACAGAATCAGGAAACGAGACTGAACAGGAAGTCACACCCAATCCTGCTATCCCAACACACACACACACACACACACACACACACACACACACACACACACACACACACACACACACACACCAGCACTCCACTTGTCATGACTTGCATGTCACACAGATGAATGAAACAGTTCCTTCTAACATTTCTTTCCTTTACAGGTGAAAATAATAACAGTGTTGTATTAACACTCACTCTGCCTCAGCCCTCAGTTATACTCCTCTTGCTCTGTCAATTCAAAATGGACTCTGACTGGTTTTAGGGTTTGTTGTTTGCTGTTTGTGGTTCCTCCCTCCCTTTTGTGTGTGTGTGTGTGTGTGTGTGTGTGTGTGTGTTGAGATAGCAGGATTGGGTGTGACTTCCTGTTCAGTCTCGATTCCTGATTCTGTGCTCTGAGCTCACAGTCAGTGTTACTGTTTTACCTCTCAGACTGACTTCAGACCTGAAGATGAGTGATTGTGACGAGGAAGAGGAGGACAGAGCAGAATCTCCGGTTTTGCTATCATCATCATTTGCATCCCTCTTGCTTGAACAGCTTCAGTATAAAACGTAGCAGCTCAGAACTGTACCAGAGTGCAGTACTTGAGTAAATGTACTTGGTGACTTTGCAGCAGTGGAAATAAAGAAAACAAAGATGGTGGTTTGGTATTTGACTTCATGAATCTAATCCAGCTGCAGCAGTTTTTAAGAAAACCTAGATTTATAATAAAAAGTGTTATGTTCACTTTTTCTATCTCATAAATCCAACTTTTTATCTCATAGTTGGGTGATTGCTTCAAGACTCTGTCGTGTTTGTTATTCTGAGAAAGGACATTAAAGCAATTGAGAGAATAAGTAAATAACACAGCTGTGGGTCTGATCTGCTTCACTCGAAAGCTCCGCTGGATCAGGGGCCCGGAGCACAGTCTGCTCCCTCTTTTTATACGTTGGTTATTCTGGGTGTCATACTTTCTGATTGGTAGATGAATCACTACTCTCATTGAACCTTATTTTGGGAAGAGGCAGTTTCTCTGTAAATAATTCTTTAAAGACCATTGTCTATATTTTGCTGCACTGTGTATTATCATAGAGTAAACACAAAAACAGATCACTTCCCAGGCTTGAGGTACTACTTGGAGTTTGATCCAAAAGGGAAAGGGTGCGCTTGCTTACAGTGTGTGCACCATTAATTATTGATGCAAACACAACCAACCCCACCATAAATATGAGCTAAAAATCAACATTGCAGTTAATTTCTTTTATTCCACTGTTTCTTTAGAAATGTACATTTCATTACTTTATTGTCTAATAAATTCAGTTTAACAGTAATTCATACACACACACACACACACACACACACACACACACACACACACACACACACACACACACACACACACAAAACAGTGTGTGGTGCAGAAGGAGTGGATTATTTATTAGAACTATAATGTGGAAATTAACTGCAATTATTTATCATTCCACTAGGTGGAGCTCCAACAGAGAGAAAAACAAAGAAAAATCCGTTTAAATTAGTGTCAGCATGTAGAGGCAGTTTGGGTTCAGAATGTGTGAATGAATGAAAGAATAAAATCCAGGTGGAGGTTCCAGGTGGAGGAGGTGGTTGAGTGTGGAGCAGAAGGAGTGGAGGAGTCTCAGTGTGTCTGCAGAGACTGTGTAGAAGGACAGAGCAGCAGCAGAGCAGTCCAGATACACTGATGATACTCTGTCACATCCAGAGGAACACACAGGGATGATGGTGGACTTGACATTGTGTCTGACAGTGGAGCTGATCTCAGAGCAGTTCAGACTGCAGCACTGAGAGTCATCTCCACTGGTTGTGATTCCTCTGTCAGTCACTGCTGGATGAAGCTCTCCTCTCCACTCTACCTCCCAGTAACATGGCCCAGTCAGAGCTGATGCTGCTGCTTCAACCTCTCTGGATCATCAGGACACAGCTGATCCTCCAACACAACCTCCTTCCTCACCACTCACACTCTGACTGAGATCACTTCCAGCTGATGAGAGAAGAAGACAGACAACAGGAGTCATAAATCAGTGTTTACAGAGACTCCCTCCATCAGCACATCCAGTATAAAGAGCAGCAGCGGAGCGGGTGTGTAGCGTAACCTGCTTCCTTTCAGCTCCTTGACTGGTTCAGTGAGAGTCAGAGAATAATATAAACATGAACACACTGAATAGCCAGGAGGACCATCTCTCACAGGTAGAAAAGTAGGTAAGTAGAAAAATGTATATTCATCGTAAAGTCATAGTCAGATAAACATTGTTTTCCATAGTTTTGCATGTTTGCAAGCTACAAGTACATAGACATCGATAACATAATGGAGAAGGGAGACTGGATGGACAGATGGAAAATAACAAAGCAAATGATAACTAGGCTAAACAATGTATGGATCCTTCTGGACCAAGTAATTATGAGGATAACAGTTTGATTTATAAATTGATTCACACAGTACAGTGTAATAAAGAGGAGGCACAGTTTTGCCCATAAGGGTAATAAAATACCCCCCTTGTTCTTCTATTTAAAGGCCAGCTGCTGGAAGCTGCAGAGACTAACTCGAGGATTTTTGTTGCACAGGGTTCCCTCAGCTTCACTCCACCAACAGGCACAACATGTTTTTAGTGCAAAGTGCAAAGTTTTTGATGGTTACATTTATTTAGCTTAGTTTAGCTTATATAGCTATTTGCTATGCATTTGCCATATTTCATGGTCTTAATTCACACTTGAGTATTCTAATGTATCAATCTTTGTCTTAAGTTTGAGAGATACTGGCTACAAGCTTGTAATGAAGTAAAACCAACAGTCAGGCTTTTAACACAAGGTTCATATGGGTGCCTTTAGGTCCTGGTCTGTAGAAAGATCATATGGTCACTAAATATAATGATGGTTCTTTGAAATAAGATCCAGTGGTTTGCAGGCTTCAGTCAGACTGATCTCAGAGCTGTGACAAAGACGAACTGATCAGTTGTTTAGTGTTGGAGTGAGAGAACAGGTTGAGATCAGATTGGATAAATGAGGACCACTGTCTCTGTACATCTTGTAATCCAGGAATCCAGCTTTATTTCCTGAACACATGTCTGTGTATGTCTGTCTGTCTGCCTGTCTGTCCGTCTAACCCTGAAGCCTGTCCCCAGTTTCCTCTCACAGATTCACTAAGAAAAGCACTGGACTCCAACCCTCTACTGACCTCACAGTCTCCAGAGTCTCCAGTCTACAGTGTGGACTCTCCACAAGGTCAGACAGCAGCTTCACTCCTGAATCCTGCAGCTTGTTGTAATTCAGGTCCAGCTCTCTCAGATGGGAGGGGTTGGACTTCAGAGCTGAGACCAGATAATCACAGCTGATCTTTGACAAACTGCAGAGACTCAATCTGAATTAAAGAATAAAAGATGTGAGTTTAGAAGACAATGTTCCTGCTTGAAATCATTCAGTGTTTAATAATCTGTTCAGAGCTGAAGAAGGTTTACAATGTACAAGTTTAGAAAATGTGAACAAAAGACATCTACAATATTTCTTTTAGGAATAGTGGAGTCATAAAATCAAATTATCTTCAGTTTAAACTATTCAGTCAGTATCAACATCATATAGCTTCATAACAATTTTATATACTTGTTACTGTCTGAGATTATTTATTTATAATGTATTTATTCATTAAGTGTGCCTAAATGCACATTAACTCACTGTTTAATTAATAATAATAATTATTTAATCTTTTTCTTCTTCCGTATATTTTTTCAGCGTGTTTGTAGTCGAGCAGCGTTGCTAGCACATACACAAAAAATACATCAAAATGCATGGCTTGATCGACAGTGGTGTGCTATACCTTTTGTTAGCGATTCGCCAAACCATTTCTATAGCTACAGTGAGTGACATCATCGTTAAAGTGTAGAGAAGCTGTAAAAATCTAATGATAACCTTTCTCTGAAACTTGCTCTCATTCCTATAGATTTACCTCTTCAGACATAACTTTTATATCAAAATGTAGGAAATGTTGTGCTGGTTCTACTCAGGTAACTCTGGGGAACAACATGTGTTCCAACCAACTCCTCCCTACGCTCTAATATTAATAGAAGAAATGAACAAAGCTGGCTGTGATTAGCTCAATTGAAAACTGTTTAATTTTCATATATGGTAACTCTAAATAATCCATATTTAATGTCATCCATTTCAGCCTTTTCTCTCAAGCACACACTTACGGACACACACAGACACACACAACACAGACACGCACACACGCGCACACACACACACACACACACACACACACACACACACACACGCACACACGCACACACACACACGCGCGCACACACACACACACACACACACACACACACACACACACACACACACACACACACACACACACACACACACACAGTTTAAAAGCCCAAAAAGTAACTGTACATTAACAAGAAGCAGGGGATGCACCTACATTTTCTACATAAAATCCCCTGAAAGTAAATGCATCTTAATTGATTCCTGTAACTATGTTAACACAAACTATGGATAGTTTTTCAAAATACATTCCCATTCCCTGTGTTGGTTAGTAGAATATAAGCCTTATGTCTGCACTTTACTGTCATCACAACTTTAATATCATATTAATCTCAGCACAGCAGGAAAAAATGGTGTCTGACCTCAGAGTCTCCAGTCTACAGCGTGGACTCTCCAGAAAACCACACAGCAGCTTCACTCCTGAATCATAAAGCTCATTTCCACTCAGGTCCAGCTTTCTCAGATGGGAGGGGTTGGACTTCAGAGCTGAGACCAGATAATCACAGCTGATCTCTGACAATCTGCATCCGCTCAATCTGAATAAAGAAACAATAAATTATGAAGATAAAAACCATTTATAATCCAATCAGATGTGTTCAGGTTTTAAATGTGGAGATCAACATTACTATGTCCTAATCAATGAGCTTTTCTCTAAAATGAGTAGAGTGACTTTGTCATTGTGTTATTGTGGATCATCATAATGTCAGCCTTCTACAGACATCATCCCAGTGTCAGCATTCATACACCGATTGATGTCAACACTGATCAATAACATGCTGCTGATCTCAGGTCTAGAATTAGAAGATCAATACTATATTGATACTTTAAACAGCTGCATTTGGAAATATGCTTTGATCTGTGTGTGTGTTTATTTCTGAAACACATTGAAATCAACAGAAACCAAAGGAATATTTCTACTTTAAAGTTGATCAATGTAAACAAATATTAGTTCAGAGGATCTTCTGTATCCAGATGTGACCATTTACCAACAATTATAAACCTTCATTTACTTTAACAACTAACAGTGGACATTTTCTACAGTTTCTTTAACAAACACAAGTCTTTGTGACTGCAGACTAAATTTAGTTCAACAAACATGAAAATATGGATGATCAACTCTGTCGACAGAGGAACACCAGGAAGGGAGAAAAACTAATCGCCTATCTGGAATTCATGAAAGAAGACCTTAATCAGGGTCGAAGGAAGAACTTGCTGTTGTTCAGTCTCTGTAAGGGCACTGAAGTCATCCAACCCCTTCTGGAGTTCATACAAGACATTCTATCACACTTTCCAGAGCTGAGCACCGACAGATTAGTGGTCCTAGAAAAAATTCACTGAACTATAGCACCATCAAAATCAAATCAGAACAGGGGGATTTCCATCGTGAACACATCTGAGGGGTACAGCCGCGAGGCTCCTTAACAACCTGCACTGTCCCAAGATACTGGTTTTCCCCCTTCTTTAATTTTTCTTTTAAATTTTAATTGAACTGAGATAGGACTCTATGGACCTGAATGGACATTTACAATAAGCAATACTTCTTTTATACTTTGTGGGTTGAGTATATAATGTTATAAGATGTAAGGTATGTAGTTGATGGATACCACTATAGTAGCCTATGGAATTAGCTAGGTTTGCATAGTTTAGCTGCTCCTCCATAGAGTGTATCAGCACAAGCCCTCCAGTTTTTTGTTCTGAGTAGGGGAGAGGGACGTCTATATATGTAAATGTATACGTTTTTCTTTTTTCTTTATGTCTGTAGTACACTCAACACATCAGTAATGCCTCTTACTCTTTTCCTTTCCATAACTCATAACTGGTACTATAATATATATGGAAAAAATGAATACTCAGAATGTCTTATATATCATTAGTATTCATACAGAAAATTTTCTTTACAATCCCCCTTACTGGCGATTCCAGGTGAGATAGCTGCAGGACCCAGACTTTTGTTAAATTTGTAGGAACTAAAACAGATAGCTGTTTTGAAAGAAAAAACTAGTGCCAGCATGACATTAGATTATATCACCCCTATAAAGAGAAAAAATATTAAAACATAGGAGACGAGCACCGTGGTACAACCACCAAACTGAAAATCTGAAAGGAAATGGCACTCTTCGAAATTATTAGAATTTCGCTCAATTTGGCAAGATAATCTTAAAACCTATAGAAAGGGTTTTAACCAACTATAGACCAATCTCTAACCTCCCCTTCCTCTCTAAGATTCTGGAGAAAGTATTCACCAAACAGTTGTGTGACTTTCTACATAGCAATAGTTTATTTGAGGATTTTCAGTCAGGATTTAGAGTTCATCATAGCACAGAGACAGCTCTGGTTGAAGTTAATAATGACCTTTGATTGCTTCAGACAATGAACTTGTCTCTGTACTTGTATTATTAGATCTTAGTGCTGCATTTGACACCATTGACCATGATATTCTTTTACAGAGACTTGAGCATCAAATTGGCATTAAAGGAACCGCACTAAGCTGGTTTAAGTCATATTTATCAGATCGTTCTCAGTTTGTACACGTTAACGATGAATCGTCCATAAATACTACAGTTAGTCATGGAGTTCCACAAGGTTCTGTACTTGGACGAATACTATTTACTTTATATATGCTCCCTTTAGGCAACATTATTAGGAATCACTCCATTAACTTTCTGTGTTATGCAGATGATACCCAGATATATCTCTCGATCAAGCCGATGAAATTAATCAATTATCTAAATTACAAACATTTCTTAAGGACATTATTATTATTATTATTATTATTATTATTATTACTACAGTTACTATTATTACAATAATCACTGCTCATTGTCCCCCACCGTTGTTGTCATCATCTTTTTCATGTTCATAATCATCAGTCACTACTATTGTAGTAGTTGTTGCTACTGTTGTTGCTGTGCACCTCTGTCTCTCTGTCTGTCTGTCTGTCTGTCTGTCTGTCTGTCTGTCTGTCTGTCTCTCTCTCTCTCTCTCTCTCTCTCTCTCTCTCTCTCTCTCTCTCTCTCTCTCCCTCTTTCTCTCTCTCTCTCTCACCCCAACTGGTCGTGGCAGACGACCACCCACCTAGAGCCGAGGGGTCTGTTCTACGTTTCTGCCCCTTAAAAGGAAGTTTTTCCTTGCCGCTGTCTCCAAGTCCCTGCACATGGTGGCAACTGTTGGGTGTCTAAATAATGTTATAAGGAGTTCGGTCTAGACCTGCTCTATTTGAAAAGTGTCCTGAGATAACTTCTGTTATGAATTGGCGCTATACAAATAAAATTTAATTGAATTGAATTGAAATTGAATGAGTGGGAACCATTCAAAGCATACATTAGAGGAGAACTCATCAGTTATAAAAGGCAAAAACAACAAAAAGAAAAGCTGGAAACTTTGGAAAAACAAATAAAATCTTTAGAGATAGATCTAAATGAAAGGGATGATCCAGCAACGCAAAAAATATTCTACTTTTGAGAAGTGAATATAATAAATTATCCACTGATAAAGCTGAAAAAAGTTTAATGTGGTTAAAGCAATCTTATTATGATCAAGAGAAAAGGGCTGGAAAAGTTTTGGCATGGAGAATTAAAAATATACAATCTTATAGAGCAATTAACAGTATACTACCTCACCGGGAAACCTAACAGTAGACCCATTGGAAAATAATAACAGTTTTAGAGAATTTTATGTAAATCTATACAGATCAGAATGCCCCCACACCTCAGAAGAATATGACACATTTCTTGATTCATTTTGTTTCATTTTCAGACACTGATAGAAGATGCAAAAAATAGTTTAAATAGTGATCTGACACTTAAGACATATCACAGGCTATCCAAAACATAAATAGTTGTAAGGGGGCCTGATGGGCCACTCTGGAGTTTGTTTTCACAGTTTCTCCCTGACTCTTCAAAGGTTAAAATCCTGTCGAAATCCAATATGCTCCTGGATAATTTGCTCAAAATTGGTGGTCATGTCACAAATGGTAAATGGTCAAATATTTAGTTTGAAACTTTAATGTAGTTCGAAGGACTTTAGTGCCCAGCTGAGATTATGTGACGTCTCAGGTGATAAGCTGATCAAAGGTCAGATGCAGGTGTGGTAGGGGATATAGACAGAAACCTGTTTCAGAGCTGCACCAACGTGACCTGAGCAATAATGACATCCCGTCAGAGTGAAGGAGTCATTCAGGATATTTATTAACTGAACAGGTTAACCTGAGATTTACCGATAAGCACTGGTTATAGAGCCAAACTATTACAACTAAATATACCTTTGAGGTTGACACAGAGTGAGCTGTCTCACCTTGATTTCTTTCTCACCATCCATTTATTAAAAAGCTGATTCAATTTACAAATGACAGAACTGAGATGTTTTCTTGGTTATCTTAATGGACGCACCATGCACCCACTGTGACTGACTGATGTAACTATTTAAACACTGAGTTTTATAATATGGATGTGGATGAGTCCCACCTGACCCATAACAGATCCACTGATCCATCAGATATGTGCATCTTTAGTTATCTTTGCTCTCAGTTCTTCTTTCATTCAGTCGTCTCAACTTAAAAAACAAACTTCGCTCTCATAGTTTGAGTGGCCAGTCATTATTCTAAACTTACTGGTTGATAAAAATCATAGAATTGTTTTAAATGTATCACCTTAGAGAACTTTCAGTCGGGGCCCTGGTGGCTCACCTGGTGGAGCTCGATTCCCGTGTGCCGGGGCTGGGTCCTTGCTGCAGCGACCATGGGTTCGACTCAGACCTGTGGCCCTTAGTTGAGTGTCACCCCCCCCCCCTCTCTCTCTCTATCTGTCTGTCTCCCCTTTCCTGTCAATCTTGTCCTGTCCAATGAAATAAAAAGAAAAGCTGTCAATCAGGACCTTCAGGATCCAGAACTGTAAAGCAGCTTATCCTTTCAGTCTGTGAAGCTAAGCTAACTTTAACACAACATTAAGTCAGATATCAGAACTTTTACACTTTCAGATGTAACTAAGAAGCAGTTTGTTTGTTTAAATGGCGTTATTATTTGAAGTTTGATTTTAAGTTTTCAGTTGAAACAACCTCAGGTTACTAAGAAGCTCTTTCAAAATAAGTAGGTGTGAACACCCAAATGTCCCAAGGAGGCTCTGTAAGTTCTCTTTAAATTAAATTAAACATCTTATTTGAATGGAACGCTTTGTTGGTGCAATGGCAGAACATTTTCTGACTCAAATGTAGCTTAATGATGTGCTGTGATGTTACTTTAGGACACTCTAAGAACAAAACTTACTGGGACTACTACAGATCATTTAATATACAGGATATGGACATAACTATTTACATAACACACTGACCATAGATAGTCCAGCCATGTAGGCCTACTCTGTTCACACCTAGTGTGGTTTTTCAAATGGTACAGCCCAAGCTAACAGCTAACTAAAGCGAATCAATCAAATATATTTATATTTATATAAATATATTTATTCTTTTTATGGGTCTTAAATTCGGTCATTAGCAACACAAACAGCTGCTGTGGAAACGCAGTCAAGTTCACTGAAAAGATGTTAGCTAGGATGCTAACCTCCCAGGCAGACTTTATGAAGGCTGAACGTTATAAAATACACATCCAAACTACATTCATATCCTCAGTGACTTATTCTGAAAGCCTGAACCTGCTGAAAATAAAGGCAGCTTCTGCTTACTGAATTTTTGAGAAGAATCAGAACTAATCAAATCTTACTTAACTTTATGTCGAGCAAATAAACTTATCAAAAGCAGTGGAGGAAGTATTCATATCATTTACTAAAGTATCACAAATATGCTGTTATAAATTAAAATCCTGCATTCAAAATGTTCCTTTTTTTAAAAAAAACTTTATTTAACTTTTCAAAAATACTTACAAGTTCTCTCAATGTAACATACATTGCATTTATACAATAAATGCATATACATTTATCGTCTCTCAATTACCAAAAAATAAAATCTCTATAAAATAAATAAATAAAAATTATAATAATAATAAAAAGAATTAAAAAAGATGGATAAGATTGATAAGATTAAAACAAAAAATAAATACAGCAAGGCAAAAACCAAAAACAAATAAATGCAAGACTACAGGCATCCTCTCTAATTGAGACTCCTCAACGTCCGACGCTCTGCACTGCACAGCAGCCTCTATCAGCACATGAATTCCTCCATATTCATCTGCCAGTAAACCCAAGGCATCGAAGTACTTGTTCAACTCATTTTTAAAACACATCAATGAGGGTGATCTACCTTTCCACAAGTGTGTATGTGATATTTGCCTAAAACTATAATTATATTTATTAGATCAGACATTTTTAGGGGACATTTTCAATGTATACCAAAACTTGATCGTTATTAAAGGGTGTGATGTTATCGGTTTTACTTTTTAACCAGTCATACATGGATTGCCAAAACTGGGTCACTACGGGACATGAATAAAAAAGGTGCTCGATAGTTTCACTATCTGATTGTCAGGAGCCACATGGCTCCACCTCGAAACTAAATCTTCTTATTAATGTGTCTGCTGGATAATAACCATTGATCATTTTGAATTAAATTGTAATTCTTTTGCTTTTGGGAGATTGGCCATTTCATATATTTAACATGCTCCTTTGAGATTTTTGAGTTGCTCTCGCTTGTTTTAATATTTATAGCTCTTGCAAACTTATTCCGTATGACTTTATTGCTGCATTTTTTATCTCCAATTTGGATTTGTCCAATTTGAATATCTGGTAAGATTATCCTTACTTCTGAATGTCAAAGTGTGTTTTGAATTTGCTGGATTAAGGGAGCTGGTATTGCATGACATATTTTACTGTATTCTCTATAAGAACACTGTATATAACATTTTTCTTTGAAGGAATCAAGTTTCATAATTGACCCATTCAAAATGTTCCTACAGTTAAAGTACAGAAGGAATGAAATGTTTCAAAGTAAAATAATTAATTATGCAGAATGAACCCTGTCAGTGTTATTCTGTTACTGGATCATTATTCTTGATCATGTAGAGATACCTTATACTGTTGCCGTTTTCTAACCTTTAAGCTCCTTCAGAGGAAATGTGAAGTTCTCTTTGGTGAAGGGAAAAAGCTTCTCTAGAAAGGTAATTACTGGATGTAAATATAGGCATAGCTGCAAGAAGATTAAGTTTGGTTTCATGAAAATACGAAGAACTATTATTTTATATCAATTGAGTTTATAAAAAATCTGCATTTAAAAAACATACACACACACACTTGTCAGTGTGAAAACCATCATTGACAATATGCATTCACTAGCCCTGAACCTAACCCTAATTTTCAAGTCTGAACCTTCAAGCAGTTATTTGAGGTAGAGAGGACCGGCCAAAAGTTCCTCACAACCTGAAGATGTCCTCACAGTGCAATTTTCAATGGTCCTCAGACCATAAAGTTTTTTTTAATTATTCATAACATCATAATTGTTATCAGTTAAATCAAACTGATCCACTGTCTCATTTCAACTTCAGCTTGTTGGAAAGGGTTGGATCCAATGTCCTCAAGTCCTCAATCAGGGAGGAACTGGCTTGTGTTCCTTTGTTTCTTACCATGTCAATCACAGTTCGAGCATTGTCAGCCCTGCTGCTGGTTCTGGCTGAATCCATTTCTTCTTGATTTATAATTTCCCGTTCTAGAAGTTTATCCAGCAGCTGGTTCAGAACAGGTTCAGTCACTGATCTGACAAACTCTGACCGAACTGATAACAAGCTGCTCTCTGATGAACCACTCTGAGAATTTTCTTCACGTAGGGCCGGATCTAAGGGACGAGCAGAACAAAGATTGTTATTTGTTTGCTTGTTTGTGTTGTTTTTATCATTTGTTTTCATTTGTTTGCTCGTAAACTCTGTAAAGCATTCTGGGTTACTTTGGGTATGAAATGTGCTATATAAATTAATCAGCCTTGCCTTCAGTAACACAGGCCTCTGACTGTGAGTTCAGACAGACAGCGTGAAAGTTTATGTGAAGCTGCAAACAGACACAAATTGTCCTTGTGCTAACTGATGCAGATAAAAGGTTTCAGCTCAAGTGAAAAAAAAACTGTCAACACTAAACACACTTTAAGATGTTATGGACTGAATTAAATGATCCCACAGCTGCTGGTGCTCTCTGTCTATGCAAACAGTTTCAGTTCTACTGGTGAAATGTCTGCCACTACCTGATTCAATGGGTGACATTTTCTTTTGTCAAGTTCAGAGCGTTCAAACGTCACATGCAAAAAGCTCAGGCACAACATTTCCTGAGTCCCTGTTTATGTATTACTGATGATTGTCTGCAGGAACAAACTGAAGACGCATTAATACATAATAAGTTTATGTATTCATCAGTATCAATGAGCTTAATGTTGCTTTCTTTCACATTGTGTCAAATGCCCACTGAAATTTTGGTCTGAAATGGTGTAATATTGGTTAAATTATCTAAGGCAGAGTATGGGAAAGGCACCGGACCAACAATAACTGCTGCTCTATTCTTATCTGCTGTACTATCAGGTGGAGTGATGCTGCAGGTGAATGAAGACTTTACCAATCAGATCAACGTCATGCTCCCAGACCTCCCTCTGTCTCTGGTCTCGGACCGTTAAAGTCACTTCTTTTGTGTTTGTAGGCAGGCGGATCTCAAACGTCGGGTGGTAATTTGGTCCAAACTCCAGGACAAAATGTGCTGTCTGAAACCAAAGTGTCAGTTTCTCTCTCTCTCTCTCTCTCTCTCTCTCTCTCTCTCTCTCTCTCTCTCTCTCTCTCTATTAAAGGTAGAACACAGCAGTTTAATAATTCATGACTTTTATCTAAAACACTCACCTTAGGCTGTATTTTGACGGCCTCAGGACAGTGAACAGTGTAACTTTCGCCTTTGAAAAGTTCACATGTGGAAGTGGCCATGATGTTTTGATAATTCCGCTGTTGTTTCCTGACCTTAAGAGGCATCAGAACATTTCAATTAGAGGCTTTATCCTCAGAAGAGCCCAACTGATCAATCAGCAGGTCAATCTCATTACAGATCTGCAGTGTGAAGCTTTACCTCGTCCAGACTGATGTTGCACGGCAGGAGAATCACGTTCAGTTTTTGTATTTCTGTCTCTGGGTTTGGTGGTCCGAGGAACAGCAGAACTTGGCCACTAACTGGTTTCATCCACAACCTCCTAATGTTCCAGATCAGGCCGAAGATAGAGAGGTGAGGCACTTCCACAATGACATGAGTGTCTGTAATCTGCAGCGGCTCCAGGATGCTCATTCCATCATCAGTGATGTGGACGACAGACAACAGACCATCAGGCAGAAGAGCTGTGAAAACACAGAGCAGTCAGACTTTTGTTTTACTGATAACAACCTCAGTGCAATATTAGTCCTAATTTTATTATATTCCCAAGACACGAGTTAAAAGTGTTTTATAGGATGTGATTTTGTGGGTCTGGGTCGACATCTATTGCATGTCTGTCCACCCTGGGGGAGAAATCCCTTCTCTATGGCTGTAAAGCCCCCTGAAAATTTTGTTTAGTGATTTTGGGCTATATAAATAAAAACTGACTTGACTTGTTCTACTTGGACACCTTCACCTTCAGTGACGACCCCAGTGTCACAAGTTGTTTTAGGACTTTAATCATCAGACACCCCCCCTTGGGCAACCCAGCCAGGGGTGTTGACTCCTGCTCCATGGATCACCCTTCTCAGCAGCCTCCAGAATGTTTTTGGTGGCTCTTCTGTACTCCCAGCCCCATTGAAAAAACATAAACCTGGGTCGTCACTATCAAAGTTTGCTCTCCACTAATCCACTGTCAGGCAGATGTGTACAAATGGAGGAAATGGAACACCATTTCTACTCTCCCCGGGAGTGGTCGTCACTCCAAGAGCAAGACATGGAATACTCACAAAGCACAATAATATCCTTACCATCCACATCCATTTCACAGTGTGGGAGGTGGAGCTGACAGAGAGCAGCATCTTCTGAACACTTGATATCGAACAGCAGCCCTGCAGGCGTCTTTCCAGCTGACTGGAGGAGGGGTTCATCCCATTGGACAGTCTTGTACAGCAGTTCTGCCTCCTGAGCCAAAACAAACACCATTCCAGTCAAAGTACACTGGAACAAACCTGGACCAGGACACCTGAACCTGTAGGACATAGAAGGGTTGATTGCTTCAAGCTTTCAGCCTGTTGGTCACATGATCTGTTGAGTTAAGACCAGCACCTAGTTTGGAACCATTTGAACTGAGCTTTCTGACCAAATATAAATTGGTTTAAGAACTGAAAAGTTGGTTTCCCGCTGTTTTTCATTGAGAACCAAAGTGGGCATGTCATATTCTATAGGTGGTTGTGAAGCGCTCTCTGTTGCTGATGGATCCTTGATTACAAAGGTTCCACTCAAAACTGGTTGAAACGCAGGCTGCTTCGCTGGACACCAGCAAGGTTCAAGTAATATCGAATGGTCCAAGATCCAGAACAAATTTGGTGGAAAAGGGGCCACAGACAACTGAACTTTTCCTACTCCCCCCTTTTCCAAGACCTCTGGGTCAAGAAGGAAACCCTGCAGCCCTCAAGGATGACACTTATGGCGCACAGAATCAGAAAAGGCAGAATCTGGCGACGATGGATCTGGTTGCACTGGGACAACGCTCTGGCTGGTGGGTGACGAAAATGAGATTTGACTGATGCCTGGTTTCCGAACTGCCCATTTCATGGCTAGACAGTACACTGAAATATGTTTGTCTTCACTTGAGGAGACAAACTGTCAACCCAGTAACTTGACTCATATTTGATCAGCACTGCCTATTTTGACAGTTTGATCTGAGTTTTCATGAGCCTGCTGAGGACTTAAGGACTCAGAAAACAGAACAAAGGAACTGACTTTGTGATACAGAATTAGATGTCCATTAAGTGATATTTATGTTGAGACATCTGGATTATTTTAGTAGCTAATGAAAATGTGAATACACTTTAGTCTAACAAGTAAATAAAAAAAAAATCAAAGCTTAGTTTTCTGTTGACAAGACCTTGAGTGACATGTCGAACATCAAAGTATTCTGCATTTTATGATCTGGTTACCTGTATGAACTCTTTCCAGACTCAGTCAGCAGTTCTGGTGTGAAGCTTAACTTGTCCTAAAATTGAAAAAGGCACAAACTTAGTTAATGAAACTGGACTGGAGAGTTAATTAGAACACATTGAGATGGGAGCAGAAACTGGCTACAGGTGACAGGATCCTCACTGCTTCACTTTCTACTCTACGTAAAGCCTGCAGGACTACGTTGGACAGCAGCTGGTAGTTTAATATTAGTAGAATTTAGAAGGTCAGAAATATTCAACCCTGGAGGGGGTAAAACTAAGGAACCAGAGTCTGATCACTGACAGATGAATAAAAATGTTAAAGTTAAAAACTGACATTTGTATTCAGAGCCTCTCCACACACAAGCTGCTGCTGCTTCAGTGTCTCTGGATCATCAGGACACAGCTGATCTTCTTCATCCACACTCTCCTCTCTGCTGTCCTCAGACACATCCAGGACTGTGCTTGATGTGGACGGATCTGGTGGGTGATTAGAACCATCGCATGGGGACAAGAAGACACACAGCAGATGTCAAACTCACTTTAGGACATCCTGGTGACCCAACATTCATAAAACCTGAAACAGCAACGTCTCCAGTTCAAGGCTGGACGAGGCCCTCTGTAGCATATCTTTCCCTTCATGTGTCCTGTTGTTATCTACTGACAAACCCAATAGAGTCCAAATGTAAATAATGTAATAATAAATAATAATGTGAACAGTTCAAGACCAAGCACAGTCATGTTTACAGGTCACCTTATTATGCTTTCCCTTACATTCTGTCTTATATATAATCTTACAACATCAGATGTTCACATTAAATGGACCAAAGTTTCAAATAATGAGGTAAACATATGTAAAAGGCAACAAAGACAACAATACATCCTCTTTCCCAACATGCAGAACAGAACAAAAGATCTGCAGTGGTTATTGGGATTAACCAGCAGCATGAAGCCCACAGCAGCCAATCTCCCAGTTATGCTTTAATACCAGTTTAAGTTTCTTTAACACATCCAGTGGGTGTTTACTCACATCCTTCATGTTTATGAGGTGTAGCCCTGTATTCTCTGTCGTCCACCCTGTAGGAATAAACACAAATACAACAGTTATCTCTCATGAAGAGAGTGAGGCTGTAATTACACACAGTGGAGCTTGGAGCTAAATGCTAACATCAGCATGTAAACATGCTCACAATGACAATGCTGACATACTGATGTGTACCAGGTGAATTGTAACCATTACCAATTAAGTTCACACAATACCACCCTCCTCACCTGAGCATCTGGAGGACATCAGAAGGAAGAGCAAATACTTTCTCCATGAAATATTTCATGAACATCACTGAATAAAGTAAAATAAAAATGTAAGATTGGTCTCTCATGAATCAGTGTTCACTAGCACTGGGTGCAGCCCTTCAGCAGGCTTCAGTCAGCCAATCAGAGGACACTGGCCTTTCAGGAAGGGCGGGACTTAAAGAGACGCCTCTTCAGACAGATGATGAACTGAGGGGCTGTATGAAGGGCCAGTATCAGATCATTAAAGATGTTTCTGAATAGTGAATCATACAAAGCTACAAAGCTAATTCATCCTGAGGGGAACTTGAATGTCTGAACAAAATGTCATCTTAATGCATCCAATAGACAGACAAACATTGCTAGCATGTGGTCGGTCGGGGTGTAAATGAAGTGATTGAATGATCACAGTAAGGTTCATTATTGAATTGTATTTCTTTGTGTAAACAGTTTAGGTAATTTTACAGTAGAAACTTTTTCTTACTTCAAGTCTGAAGGTCCAGGTTCATCACTGAAGTCTGGAAGTATGTATTTAGACCAGCTGGATCCTGGAGACCTAGAGCTGTCCTTGTCTTTCTTTGAATGAGTCACTATACTGAAGATTAAAGACATACAGTATATATAACAATACATTTCAGATAGAATTATGTCAGGGAATTGATCATTTATAGCCAATAATGACTCTCTCATTATTGCTCTCAGTAAGGAGGAGAACTAATGCTCTGTACACCTGTATGAATATGATTGAACGTTACTGGTCAGCTGGTGGCTGAGAAGCTGATGGATGAGCCACTGATGCAAGTAATGAAAATGTGAGTTCAGTTCTGAACAAACACAATCTCCTCTCACACCTTTAAATCTTACTGAGCAAAGCTGTCACTTTGATTGAAGATAACTGTAGTGTTCAAAGAACCAACAATGGGCTAATCAGCATGGACTGACTTCAACTAACTACAAACCTCAGAGTCTCCAGTCTACAGTGTGGACTCTCCACAAGCTCACACAGCAGCTTCACTCCTGAATCCTGCAGGTTGTTGTCACTCAGGTCCAGCTCTCTCAGATGGGAGGGGTTGGACTTCAGAGCTGAGACCAGATAATCACAGCTGATCTCTGACAAACTGCAGTCACTCAATCTGAATAAAGAATAAAAGATAGATAAAAAAAAAAGATAAAATCATTTAGAATTCAATCAGATGTGTTCAGGTTTTAAAGGCACACCATGCAAGATTTTTACCTTAATATAACAGCTTCGAAGTCATTTCAATGGTAAACAAACTCGTAGTATAGCGAATCATCCCGATAACAAAGCTGGGGAGGGACACCGCTGGCAGAACCAGCAATGCAAGTCTGAAGATGGCGTATGGAGTTAGAATCATGCCAAAACCTCACACACACACAAAACGTGTTTTACTCACGTCCAACGATTCACAAACAAACTCAGTGTGGTTGGCAAATACCAAACATCATTCACAGACAAATGCATCTTGTTTTGCAAATAAGAAACGTACCTATCAAACAAATACATCATGCTTCAGAAACAAATAGAAACATATTTATTCAATTCCAAAAAAATATCCTCCAAGTACAAACTAAAATCTTTCAAGTACAAAAAACAATTCTACAAGTACGAAAAACTGTCAAGTGATTGTGACTAATTTTACGCCTTGCTGATCCCCACACAAATGCCAGTAAACTTTCTAACAAATGTAATTCGCACTCCACAACAGCAGGTGACGCTGTTGAGTCAATTTAAGGCCGCCAGGACGATCCCCCCCCCGCACCCCAAATTCTGATATAAAAATATCCTCAAAGTAAGTCGAAATTATGAGATAAGAAGTGCGCATGCGCCTCAATGGGAAGTGCGAATCTGTGACTATATTCCCAACTGCCATTGAGGCGCATGCGCACTTCTTTTCTCATAGTTTCGACTTATTTTGATGTATTTGTTTGATAGGTACGTTTCTTATTTGCAAAACAAGATGCATTAGTTTGTGAATGATGTTTTGTATTTGCCAACCACACTGAGTTTGTTTGTGAATCGTTGGATGTGAGTTAAACACATTTTGGCGCCCCCGACAAATCTGGCGAGAAGCACAAATTGCTTTATGGCGCAACGTCGCGTACATCAGCGACATAAGAAGCAGCGTCTATCTTTGCCTGTTCAATGTCCGAGCTTCCATCCTACTGAACATGTGGGTTTTCAGTGTGTTTTCTCTTTTCTTACTTTCTTACTACTTTGTTCACGTCGTCTAAATACTTTTTTGGCATTTTTGAGCACTTTTTATTTTTTGTTTGCGCGGGTCTCCATGGCGACGGAGAGTCGCATTGTTTACACCCGCGACCAGATGATCGCCCTGAGGCACCCGAGCATCCTGACTGGAGAGAGACCCTCCATACCGGATGAGCTGAGGAGACGGTGAGGCTGCAGAGCGGGGGTTAAACGGAGGATGAAGAAGAGGAGGTTTAAACTCTTCATCCCTGCAGTCATCACTGGAAACAAATGTGGCTACACGAGCAGATACCGGACTCCAACGTCACCATTCCCGGCTTCCAGGCGGTTGGAGCCGACAGGGACACCACCGCGACCGGCATGAAGAAAGGAGGGGGACTGTCCGTGCTCATAAACATCAGGTGGTGTAACGCCGGGCACGTCTGTGTGAAAGAGCGTCTGCAGCCCGGACTTCGTCCATGTTATCTGCCACGGGAACTTTCCAGTGTTATCATCATCACTGTCTATGTTCCTCACAGTGGTCTTCATCATCACCATCACTGTCTATATTCCTCACAGTGGTCTTCATCATTATCATCACTGTCTATATTCCTCACAGTGGTCTTCATCATTATCATCACTGTCTATATTCCTCACAGTGGTCTTCATCATCATCATCATCATCATCATCATCACTGTCTATATTCCTCACAGGGGTCTTCATCATTATCATCACTGTCTATATTCCTCACAGTGGTCTTCATCATTATCATCACTGTCACTTTCACTGTTATGCAGATGATACGCAGTTATATCTATCAATCAAGCCCGATGAAATTAATCAATTATCTAAATTACAAACATGTCTTAAGGACATAAAATCCTGGATGACCTGCAATTTTCTGATGTTAAACTCAGAAAAAAACGAAATTCTTGTTCTTGGCCCCAAAAACCTTAGAGACTCACTGTCTAAAGATATAGTTACTCTAGATGGCATTACCTTGGCCTCTAGCACCACTGTCAGGAATCTTGGAGTTATCTTTGATCAGGATTTGTCATTTAATTCCCACATGAAGCAGACCTCCAGGACTGCCTTCTTTCATTTACGTAATATTACAAAAATTAGACACACACTATCACAGACAGATGCAGAAAAACTAATCCATGCATTTGTTACTTCTAGGCTGGATTACTGCAACTCTTTATTATCAGGTTGCCCCAATAAGTCCATTAAAACGCTCCAATTAATTCAGAACACTGCAGCACGAGTACTGACAGGAACTAGAAAAAGAGATCACATCTCTCCTGTACTAGCTTCTCTGCACTGGCTCCCTGTAAAATGTAGAATAGAATTTAAAATCCTCCTCCTCACCTATAAAGCTCTTCATGGTCAGGCCCCTTCATATCTGAAAGAGCTCATAGTACCCTATTACCCCACTAGAACACTACGTTCTCTGAATGCTGGGCTACTTGTGGTTCCTATAGTCTCAAAAAGTAGAACAGGAGCCAGAGCCTTCAGTTACCAAGCTCCTCTCCTGTGGAACCAGCTTCCAGTTGTGGTTCGGGAGGCAGACACCCTCTCCACATTCAAGAGTAGGCTTAAGACATTCCTCTTTGATAAAGCTTATAGTTAGGGCTGGATCAGGTGAGTCCTGAACCATCCCTTAGTTATGCTGCTATAGGCCTAGACTATTGGGGGATTTCCCATGGTGCACTGAGCTCCTCCCTTCCTCTCTCTTTCTGCACTCATTCATGTCCCATTAATGCATGTTACTAACTTCACTTCTTCCCCGGAGTTCTTGTGCTTTCTCGTCTCGCAGGTTCTTGTCGATCCTGGTGGAGCCTCCTGCCATGGTCCTGCTAGATTGCCATTGCCAATACTGTTGTTGCTGTGCACCTGTCTGTCTGTCTGTCTCTCTCTCTCTCTCTCTCTCTCTCTCTCTCTCTCTCTCTCTCTCTCTCTCTCACCCCAACTGGTCGAGACAGACGACCACCCACCTAGAGCCGAAGGATCTGTCCTAGGTGTCTGGCTTTTAACAGGCAGTTTTTCCTTGCCCTTGTCGCCAAGTGCTTGCTCATGGTGGTACTGTTGGGTCTCTGTAATTAATGTTTTAAAGAGTTCGGTCTAGACCTGCTCTATTTGAAAAGTGTCCTGAGATAACTTCTGTTATGAATTGGCGCTATACAAATAAAATTGAATTGAATTAAATTGAATTGAATCACTGTCTATATTCCTCACAGTGGTCTTCATCATCATCACTGTCTATATTCCTCACAGTGGTTTTCATCATTATCATCACTGTCTATATTCCTCACAGTGGTCTTCATCATCATCACTGTCTATATTCCTCACAGTGGTCTTCATCATTATCATCACTGTCTATTCCTCTGTTTGGGAAAGCAGAAGCAGTGTGTGATGTCATCCACACTGTGACTACAAACGAAACACCTGGAGGCCTTCATCATCATCACAGGGGACTTCATCATCATCACAGGGGACTTCAACCACGTTTCTCTCTCGTCCACACTCCTAACCTTCCACCAGTTTGTCACATGCACCACCAGAGACAATAAGACCTTGGACCTGCTGTATGCAAATGTTCCTGTTTTTTATATCTGTATTTATTTCACTCAAATGTTGCTGTGACAAGTGAATTTCTACAGACATCATCCAAATGTCAGCACAACATTCATACACCTATTCATGTCAACACTGATCAATAACATGCTGCTGATCTCAGTCGGGTCTGTAATTAATGGATCGATACTATAGTGATGCTTTAAACAGCTGTATGTGAAACTGAAACTGAATAAATATTTCTACTTAAATGAAGTTGATCAATCTTAAACAAATATTAGTTCAGAGGAACTTCTGTATACAGACTTTAGCATTTACCAACATTAGAAACATGGATTTACTTTAACAACTAACAGTGGACATTTTCTACAGTTTCCTTAACAAACAGAAGTCTTTGAGACTAAATTTAGACCAAGAAAAGGAAATGTACAACTTTATGGATGTAAGTTATGTATGAATATAAATTAGGTTAAATTGTTAATTAGACATATCAGATCTACAACAGTAACAGAGAGTCAGTGAACCGACCTCAGAGTCTCCAGTCTACAGTGTGGACTCTCCAGAAAACCACACAGCAGCTTCACTCCTGAATCCTGCAGCTTGTTCTTACTCAGCTCCAGCTCTCTCAGATGGGAGGGGTTGGAGTTCAGAGCTGAGACCAGATAATCACAGCTGATCTCTGACAAACTGCAGACACTCATTCTGAATTAGGAATAAATGATGAAGAAAAAAATATTTAGAATCCAATCAGACGTGTTCAGGTTTTAAATGTATAGCTCATTACTATGTCATAATCAATGAGCTTTTCTCTAAAATGAGTAGAGTGACTTTGTCATTGTGTTATTATGGATCATCACAATCACCCAAATGTCAGTACAATATTCATACACATATTCATGTCAACACTGATCAATAACATGCTGCTGGTCTCAGTCAGGTCTGGAATAATCATCAAATCAGAAATTGTTGTTACTTCTGTTTCATTTTTTTCCAATTCATAACATTTATTTGTTATTTCATGAAAAATACATGAAAAATACTGACAGATGCTTTCAATAAATATCCAACATGAACAATATGGAATAAGCAAGACTAAGTACGTTTTTTCTATTTAAGTAAACAGAAAACTTTACAAACCACAGATTCAGACTATCCTTACTGTCCTCTCCATGAATACACACTGACTGACTAGGAGCTCCATCCTTTCGTCTTCTTTATAACTGGATCAAATGGGCACTAAGCAAAGAGACCTGCATGTAACATAGTAACATAGTACCTTCCTGTACAGATGTAGTGTATTATTTGTGCTCCTGTTTACTGGTTGAGTCAGAACATGAAGTGACATTATTTTCTGAATAGAATCGTATTACCTGTACCCTGTTTTTGGACAGAGGTCAGACATGATACTTCTTACAGCTGCATTTAGACATATGCTTCACACTCTGTCTCTAAACTCAGAACCTCTGTTATGGATTTCAATTTGGTGGATATGCACTGTACAAGAGTAAAATACATGAACTGACCTCAGGGTCTCCAGTCTGCATTGTGGACTCTCCAGTCCAGCACACAACAGTTTCACTCCCGAATCCTGCAACTGGTTCTTACTCAGGTCCAGCTCTCTCAAATGGGAGGGGTTGGACTTCAGAGCTGAGGCCACAACTTCATAGTGAGTCTCTGAGAGAGCACAGGCAGACAGTCTGTGATGACAGACAATTTAAAATTTAAGCTATAATAAAAAATTACAGTTATTATAAAACTTAACTAAGAAAAGTTTTATATTGTGCATGTGTGTAAAGTGTCTGATGTCTAATGTCTTCAGATACATGATGCTTAATAATGTTGTTTATGTACTTACACAGCTTTTCTGCAGTTCCTCACAGCTGGGATCAGTCTCCATCGTCCTTCCCATGATGAATTGTACTTCTCCAGGTCCAACTCATCCAAAACCTCCTCTGACATCTGCAGCAGGTATGCCAGAGCTGAGCAGTGGATCTCAGAGAGTTTCTTCTCTGATCTGCTCCCTGACTTCAGGAACTCTTGGATCTCCTGATGGACTGAGTGGTCGTTCATCTCCATCAGACAGTGGAAGATGTTGATGCTTCTGTCAGGAGAGATATGATCACTGTTCATCTTCTTCAGGTTGTCGATGACTGTCTGGTTGATTTCTGGACTGTTGTCTGTCTGACCCAGCAGGCCTCCTAAGAGTCTCTGGTTGGACTCCAGAGAGAGGCCATGAAGGAAGCGAACAAACAGGTCCAGGTGGCCATTTTTACTTTCAAGTGATTTCTCCATGGCTCTAGACAGGAATTCGTCTAGGGATGGGTAATGTTCATTGTTTATGTTATCATCATCAGCACCGCCATCACCATCATCACTATCCCCACCATAATCCTCATCTTCCAGGTCAACTAGGTATGGGTAATGGTCATTGTCTCTGTCATCATCAGCACCATCATTACCATCATCACCATCCCCACCATCACCATCATCTTCCAGGAAGTCTTCCAGTACCTCTGTCTTCCTGTTGGTGTAACAGTGGAACATGAAGACTGCAGCCAGAAACTCCTGAATGCTCAGATGAACAAAGCAGTAGACTGTTTTCTGGAAGATCACACACTGTCTTTTGAAGATCTCTGTACAAACTCCTGAGTACACAGAGGCCTCTGTGACATCAAGACCACACTGCTCCAGGTCTTCTTGGTAGAACATGATGTTTCCTTTCTTCAGCTGTTCAAACGCCAGCCTCCCCAGCTTCAGAAGAACTTCCCTGTCAGCCTCCGTCAGCTCCTGTGGACTCTTCTCATGTCCCTCATCATACTTCTCCTTCTTCCTCTTTGTCTGAACCAGCAGGAAGTGTGAGTACATGTCAGTCAGGGTCTTGGGCAGCTCTCCTCTCTGGTCTATAGTCAATATGTGGTCCAGAACTGTAGCAGTGATCCAGCAGAAGACTGGGATTAGACACATGATGTGGAGGCTCCTGGAGGTCTTGATGTGTGAGATGATTCTGTTGGACAGACCTTCATCACTGAATCTCCTCCTGAAGTACTCCTCCTTCTGGGCGTCAGTGAAGCCTCGTACTTCTGTTACCCGGTCAACACATTTAGAAGGGATCTGATTGGCTGCTGCAGGTCTGGAAGTTATCCAGACGAGAGCCGAGGGAAGCAGATTGCCCTTGATGAGGTTTGTCAACAGCACGTTGACTGAAGACTTCTGTGTGACGTCAGACACAACCTCATTGTTGTGGAAATCCAGTGAAAGTCTGCTTTCATCCAGGCCGTCAAAGATGAACAAAAGTTTACAGACAGCGAGCTGCTCTGCTGTGACCTTCTGTAATGTTGGATGGAAAACATGGAGCAGTGTGAGAAGACTGTACTGCTCATCTTTGATCAGGTTCAGCTCCCTGAACGAAAGCAGAACCACCAGACTGACATCTTGGTTTTCCAAGTCCTCTGCCCAGTCCAGAGTGAACTTCTGCACCGAGAAGGTTTTTCCAACGCCAGCGACGCCGTTCGTCAGAACCACTCTGATGTGGCTCTGTTGGTCAGGTAAGGCTTTAAAGATGTCGTGGCACTTGATTGGAGTGTCATGGAGGGTCTCCATCTTGGAAGCTGTCTCAAGCTGCCTCACCTCATGTTGGGTATTAACCTCTTCACTCTGTCCCTCTGTGATGTAGAGCTCAGTGTAGATCCTGTTGAGGAGGGTTCCACTTCCTGTTTCATCAGTTCCTTCAGTCACATATTTACATTTCCTCTTTAAACTGATCTTATATTCATCCAAAACCTCCTGCAGACCACTATCTTCTGAAAGACAAAAAATAAATGTGAGACTGAACAGAAAACAAGAATATGCAGAAGTAAAAATGTTTTTCAATCTATATTCGTAATAATATAAAACAAAGTTAAACAAATGTTCTTCTCTTGTTTTCAGATATGAGGACATCAGCAGACAGATGTCTTACTTAGTACAGTGCTGGTCTGACTGGCTGTCTGCAGTCCAGCTCTTGTTCTGGATCTTTTTCCACACTGGGGACAGGAGGAGTCTCCTGATGAAGCAGACTGGTCCCAGTATGAGGTGATGCACTGTCTGCAGAACCAGTGTCCACAGCTGGTAGAGACTGGATCCTTCAGGACGTCCTGACACAAAAAACAGCAGGACAGCTGCTCCTCCACAGAAACATGACTCCTCTTCTTCTCTCTGTGGAGACATTTCTTTATGACTAAAATGATTTGTTGATGAACATTTAGCCACAGGCACTGTTTAGAACAGGGGTCTTAAACTGCCAGCCCAAAGGCCATTTTAGGCCTGCCATCCCCCTCCCTCCGGCCTGCAACATGATGTCAAAAATATAGCATAATCACGCCAGCAAGATTATCATTATTATTTTTGAAGGATTCTCCAATTGATCAGCTGATATTTGCTCTAATTGGATTGATGGCCATCTCTGTAAATGCATGGTCAGAGATTAATTTCATTTTAGGTCTTGTTCTGAGAAACAGAAAGGCAACCGTTATTTGGTGGATGTTAAAGTAATATGGAGCAGGTAAATTAAGTTATGTTTTCAATATGCAACCTTATTAATGAGCCTTCTCATTAATGTGCAGGTCATCTGCTGATGTGAAAGTTTTATTGTGAAAAACTCCAAAATGGGAGTTGTGTTCCATGAAAGACTTCATAAAACTTACTGATGTTCATCAAAGTAATGGAGCAGGCACAGTGTGTGTTGCTACTGTATGGAAGTTCACTTGAAAGATACAAACGATAGAGCTATGTGTAAGAAAGAAACAATCAAACTGCAGGAGTTCAATTGTTTGGTAAGTTTGTGTACTGCAGCAGCTGTAGTGGCCCGCTACCAGTAGTACAAGCACAAAGTTAGCCTTACTGCAGTACTAGTATTATTGATAAGTGCACTTCTAGTGTATCATTGTCTCGTATTGTATAAAAGTATATAAAAAGTTCAGAGGGAATGGGGATTCACTGGGAACTTTTACTGTATTTATGAGCTTTTGGTTTGTCACAACATAAATTACAGTTATAGTAAAGGTCCCATGTAATCCGTTTCTTCATTTTTTTTTTATTTAATAAACTTTAATAGACTACCCTACTGAGCTACAATGAGCTGTTGAAGCCTTATATTAGTTATGCTGTATTATATTATACTGTACCATATGCTATTTTACAAGTAACACTGAGTCTGCCATGTTTAACAGGTCATCCGAGAAAGGATAGAGAAGGCATCAGGAAAGGATGAACACTGACCTTATTAGATCTTAGTGCTACATTTGACACCATTGACCATGATATTCTTTTACAGAGACTTGAGCATCAAATTGGAATTAAAGGAACCGCACTAAGCTGGTTTAGGTCATACTTATCAGATCGTTCTCAGTTTGTACAATTTAACGATGAATCTTCCATAAATACTACAGTTAGTCATGCAGTTCCACAAGGTTCTGTACTTGGACCAATACTATTTACTTTATATATGCTCCCTTAGGCAACATTATTAGGAATCACTCCATTAAGTTTCATTGCTATGTAGATGATGCATAGTTATATCTATCGATCAAGCAATTTATCTAAATTACAAACAAAATCTTGGATGAGCTGCAATTTTCTGATGCTAAACTCTTGTACTTGGCCCCAAAAACCTCAGAGACTCACTGTCTAAAGATATAGTTACTCTAGATGGCATTACCTTGGCCTCTAGCACCACTGTCAGGAATCTTGGAGTTATCTTTGATCAGGACATGTCATTTAATTCCCACATGAAGGAAACCTCCAGGACGGCCTTCTTTCATTTACGTAATATTACAAATTTACGTAATATTACAAACTTCTAGGCTGGATTACTGCAACTCTTTATTATCAGGTTGCCCCAATAAGTCCATTAAAATGCTCCAATTAATTCAGAATGCTGCAGCACGAGTACTGACAGGAACTAGAAAAAGAGATCACGTCTCTCCTGTACTAGCTTCTCTGCATTGGCTCCCTGTAAAATGTAGAATAGAATTTAAAATCCTCCTCCTCACCTATAAAGCTCTTCATGGTCAGGCCCCTTCATATCTGAAAGAGCTCATAGTACCCTATTACCCCTCTAGAACACTACATTCTCTGAATGCTGGGCTACTTGTGGTTCCTATAGTCTCTAAAAGTAGAACAGGAGCCAGAGCCTTCAGTTACCAAGCTCCTCTCCTGTGGAACCAGCTTCCAGTTGTGGTTTGGTAGGCAGACACCCTCACCACATTCAAGAGTAGGCTTAAGACATTCCTTTTTGATAAAGCTTATAGTTAGGGCTGGATCAGGTGAGTCCTGAACCATCCCTTAGTTATGCTGCTATAGGCCTAGACTATCGGGGGATTTCCCATGGTGCACTGAGCTCCTCTCTTCCTCTCTCTTTCTTTCTGCACTCATTCATGTCCCATTAATGCATGTTACTAACTTCACTTCTTCCCCGGAGTTGTTGTGCTTTCTCGTCTCGCAGGTTCTCATGGATCCTGGTGGAGCCTCCTGCCATGGTCCTGCTTGACTGCCATTGTTAATATTACTGATATTATTGTTATTATTATTATCAATACAGTTACTATTATTACTATCGTCACTGCTCATTGTCCCCCATCGTTGTTGTCATTGCCATTATCTTCTTCATGTTCATCATCATCAGTCACTACTATTAGTGAAGTTGTTGCTACTGTTGCTGCTGTGCACCTCTGTCTGTCTGTCTGTCTGTCTGTCTCTCTCTCTCTCTCTTTCAGCCCAACTGGTTGAGTCAGACGACCACCCACCTAGAGCCGAAGGGTCTGTCCTAGGTTTCTGCCTTTTAACAGGCAGTTTTTCCTTGCCCTTGTCTCCAAGGTCTTGCTCATGGTGGTACTGTTGGGTCTCTGTAAATAATGTTTTAAAGAGTTCGGTCTAGACCTGCTCTATTTGAAAAGTGTCCTGAGATAACTTCTGTTATGAATTGGTGCTATACAAATAAAATTGAATTGAATTGAATTGAATTGAATTGAATTGACCGATACAACCATTACCAGCGGACACTTCAGTGTACAAGAAACCATAGATCTTGATGGAGGACATGATCTGCACAGTTTACAAAAAGGTTATAGCTACTTGCACCATACACACAACTTATATTTCTGTGTAACCGGAATTTCAATTAAACTCACTCTAAACACTAAATTTAGTAATAAGCGTGGTTTAAGATAATAATATGTTCTTTCACAGGGGTTTTATGAAAAACTTATTTTAATTTCCTGCATGCAGAAGGGTTGAAAACCTGCTCCATGTAATACCTATGAAAATGTGAAAGAGTTTTGCTAGTAATCCTGTATTAAGTACTGACTGTAAGCAACACAACACATTTCTGGTTCACAGTGAAACTTTATTATGATGTTGACAGACAATGTAAGTGATACAATATTGGGGTTAAAACGCATCATCTGCATTATGCATGAGCATACATTTGGCAACATTTGTGTGACAATAACACATGTGTTTCAAGTTAAAATATCAGACTTACTATGAGATATGGATACAGTACCGTCCACAGTTGGTTACTGAGCAGTTTTTCAACTACATAAGCACATTACTTTATTAGACATTAAGTTATGTTGACATGTTATACAGGATAAAGTATCCACTAACCTAGCTCAGTCTCACTAATGTGTATAAAGAGTATAACAGATGGGTGGCTACAGTAATCATTATACTATCACTGTTTCCATCCCTACATCCTGGTAATTACTGTAAGTATTTACATTTGGTACTATGCTATATGCACATGCTAACATGTTACCTCTTTAGCTCTTCACAACAAGTGCTTTTACTTCACTGGGCTGTGTAGACTTTATGTCACTGTACCTGCAAAGACAAGCATAAAACAGAGTGTTGGTTTTGATAGTTAAGGTATAAACACTAAACTAACATTATGTCATACAGAGATATAAATAACGTCAGCAGTATTTACCTGGAGAAAACGTCGTGGAAAGCTGTAATCCTGATTGTTAATTTCTCCAAGATTTCAGGTCTGGTAGTGAAGTTTTTGGTTTAGAAGCAGTTACTGAATTAGAAATGCAACTAAACTCATCAACAGTGAGGGGCTGCCTGCGGCGCAAGACGGAAGACGGAAGGTGAAAGCTGCAGCAGTTCGTAGGAGCTGACCAATCAGAGCAGACTGGGCTTTTCAGAAGGAGGGCCTTACAGAGACGGGAGCTCAAACAGAGCGTTTCACACAGAGGGGGAAAAGAGGTGCTTCAGCTTTAGGCAGTATGAGAGAAATAATGTGTTTTTTGAACATTAAAACACATAAACCTTTCTAGTAAGTTCTTGTTTACGTTATACTAAGTAAAATTGTGAACCTGAAAAAAGGCATAATATGTCTCCTTTAAGGGAGAGCGGGACAGAATTGACCTATCTCAACTACATTGTTCTATGCATTATAACAGCGTTTATTTAATGCTAGCCAATAAAGGATTTAGATTATATTTGCTGTCATGCAGAAAAAGACTTAGAAGAGGCAATTGTGACTGAGAAAATTCAGGCAAACTTTACAGACAGATTTACAGAGAGTAATAGTGCACTTTTATAAAAAAAAATACTTAACTGTTTCTCTGTCTTTTTAAACATTTAGTGATCTGTCTGTTGTTACTGATCTAAACTCAACATTTCCTGCAGCTACTTCACAGCAAAAGTCCTGCATTAAAGAGAGCTGATTCTGTCTGTTTTACAGTCACTTTGGACAGCTTAGCTTGAGTTAATCAGGTTTGAACTGAGGTTAGAAGTGGTCTAAATACATAAAATATAAATTGTGGTAGACCAGCAGTCTAGGACACATTGCATGTAACAGTGATGTCACAGTATCAAGTTAATCATTTTCTGTCACTCTTTACTGTCAACTAACAAATGAAGTCTTTATTAAATTAAACTTAATAAAGTAAGTTTCTTACTGTGTGTCTGAGGGTTCGGGTTCGCCTTTGGACCGGTCACTCTTCATAGACAGATAGCTGGACACTGGAGACTCTGCTCGGTCCTCCTCTTCCTCCTCACGATCACTCATCTTCAGGTCTGTAGTCAGTCTGAGAGGTCAAACATTAACTCTGCACTGAGAAGGTTTTTGTCGGAGCACAAGAATCAGGAAGAACTAGTTTGTTGTTCAAGTTCCACACAAAAGAACGAGATAACATAAGTAACCGACAATCTCTCTCTCCCTCTCCCTCTCTCTCTCTCTCTCTCTCTCTCTCACACACACACACACACACACACACACACACACACACACACACTACAGTATAATAAAAGCAAAACTGCACCTGGTCAGTTTTATTTCAATCTGCATTTTATGTGTGTTACTCAGCTAATCGAGACTTTGTGTTCACAGATGAATCAAACATTCTTTCAGTTCATCCTAACATTTATTTCCTCTACAGTCCACAGTAAAAATTATAAAAATGTTGTATTAACACTCACCCTGCCTCAGCCTTCAGTTTCCGCCTCCTGCTCTGTCGACTAATGGAGTCTAAACTGAGTGAAGACACAGCAGCAGGGTTCACTCCCAGTACTCATGGACTTGGATCATATAGTCAGTGTAGCTCCACCCCTTTCCATTTACAGGACATAAGGTGAGTTTGTGTGTGTGTGTGTGTGTGTGTGTGTGTGTGTGTGTGTGTGTGTGTGTGTGTGTGTGTGTGTGTGTGTGTTTTATGAGCATATCTCTTGGCTTGAACAAGTTGAATTTTTAAAAAAGGCTATGGAGAAAATGTTGATACATTATAGTCTGTTTGCCAATTTGGGTTACAGAGGATGCTGAATGCATTTTTGACAATTTCAAAAAATAAAATGGCCGTTTAGACCGGAAGTGATTGATGAACAAAACAAACAAACAGTAGAAGACCCACCCACTATTCCCTTCTGCTGTCCATCAGTGACTTATGTGACTGACATTACCTCTTTGTGCTCTCGGGTGCACAGCTGACATAACAGCAATATTTTCACTCACAACAATGATTTTGTTAGCATTAACAACATATCCCATAAGCCTCATGGAATCTGCAGCTTTTGATTGTTAATAAATGTATCATTTAGTTTTATATTTGTCGCCATTTGGAGCATATTGTTTTAATAAAAAACAATGAGCACTACAAAACTGAAAAACACTCTGTTCCTCCAGCTTGTCACCATAGCTTGTCATAAAAACAATCCTTAATTAGTTTTGCTTCCAGTCAAACTTTAATTTAATTAAAAACAACTTACTCACATCAGTCTCCTTTCTTTCGCTTATTGAAAAGGTTGAAAATGTGAAGTGTAGCGTCGTTTTTGCTTCCTTGTTTTCAGCTGATCCTTCTCAACAACGGCAGTGGGGAAGAGGAACAGGAAATTTCACAATTTTTTTATTTCTATTTTAAAAATAACTTTATTTTTCTTAAAATGTCATTGAATAAATGAAAAGACTGGAGAACCAGAGAAAACATTAAACATATTTTACAAACAGGAGATACATTTCTTTTCTAAATCTTTAGTGTCAGCTGTTGCTCAACACGTCAAATCTAGTTTAATCAGTTTAAATAAAGTTGAACTAAATGAAGTCAGTCAGAAAGAAAGTATTCACATCACCAGTTCAGTTTTCACTGCACACAGATATTGCATCCATTCAGATAAACCAGTCTGAGGAAAACAGTGGAAATGGTGACATCTGCTGGCAGAAAGCAGCTCCAGCAGGAGCAACAGAACATGAACACTGGTGATAACAACTGCTTCAACATTGATTTCTGTGGGAAAAAGCTCCACAGCTTGACTTTATGTGTCTGTAATGTGAAAACTAGCAGAGTCACACATAAAGCTGTAAGAAACTGAACTTCATTTGGACTAAAAAAACATGATTTATTAAAAATCAAGATAGCATTATTTGTTTTATAGACATGATTAATGAATATAAAGTCTACAATCTGCACATTAAACACTTCTGATTTTCTTTTCCATCAAACATTATATACAAAATGAAATATTAAAGCACTGACTTTCCACCAAAATCCAGACAGAATCTGTTTGTAGTCAGTTGAGAAACTTCAGTAAAGCCTTGATTGAATCCAGACTTTGTTCAGGTTTTATCTACTTCATTGATTATAATATGAGAAACGGCTGGTATTGGTGGGAATAACCAGAACTTCACACATGCAATATCAACTTCCACTGTTGTTCAGAAATATGTGGAAATTAACTGCACTACTCCATCGTTCCACAGGGTGGAGCTGCAACAGAAAGCAACACTGAAATATCCAATTCAATGTGTTCATCTACAGTTCTGTTGTCATAAACAGAATGAATGTGTAGAGGCAGTTTGGGTTCAGAATATGTGAATGAATGAAAGAATAAAATCCAGGTGGAGGTTCCAGGTGGAGGAGGTGGTTGAGTGTGGAGCAGAAGGAGTGGAGGAGTCTCAGTGTGTCTGCAGAGACTGTGTAGAAGGACAGAGCAGCAGCAGAGCAGTCCAGATACACTGATGATACTCTGTCACATCCAGAGGAACACACAGGGATGATGGTGGACTTGACATTGTGTCTGACAGTGGAGCTGATCTCAGAGCAGTTCAGACTGCAGCACTGAGAGTCATCTCCACTGGTTGTGATTCCTCTGTCAGTCACTGCTGGATGAAGCTCTCCTCTCCACAGCTGATACTGCTGCTTCAACCTCTCTCCAACACAACCTCCTTCCTCACCACTCACACTCTGACTGAGATCACTTCCATCTGATGAGAGAAGAAGACAGACAACAGAGTCATAAATCAGTGTTTACAGAGACTCCCTCCATCAGCACATCCAGTATAAAGACCAGCAGCATTCATTTACTTTAACAACTAACAGTGGACATTTTCTACAGTTTCTTTAACAAACAGAAGTCTTTGTGACTGCAGACTAAATTTAGTTAAAAAAACATGAAAATATGAACAAAAGCAAATTTACAACTTTATGGATATAAGTTATGTATGAACATAAATTAGGTTCAATTGTTAATTAAACATATCAGATCTACAACAGTAACAGAGAGTCAGTGAACTGACCTCAGAGTCTCCAGTCTACAGTGTGGACTCTCCAGAAAACCACACAGCAGCTTCACTCCTGAATCCTGCAGATTGTTGTTACTCAGGTCCAGCTCTCTCAGATGGGAGGGGTTGGACTTCAGAGCTGAGACCAGATAATCACAGCTGATCTCTGAATAACTGCAGCTCCTCAATCTGAATAAAAAATAAATGATTTTACTTTAGAAGACTGAAGATGTAGTGACTTCAGCTCTTAATCTTTGCCAGCTCCACCAGTGGCTCCATCTGATGTTGTGCAGCAAAACACAAATAAAAACCCACAGAAACTCTTTTAGGATTCCACTGAAGATCCCAACATTTACAAAGACACAAATTATTATGGATTTGGGGGAAATGTGAACAAAAGACATCTAAGCTCAACATTCCTCTGCCACAGTCAATGGACTAAACCACTGAAGAAGAAAACAGACTTTAGCATTAAGATACTCAGTGTGGATCAGTATAATATCAGCCTTATGTCTGCACTTTACTGTCAGCACAACTTTCACATCATATTAATCTCAGCACAGAAGGAAAAAATGGTGTCTGACCTCAGAGTCTCCAGTCTACAGTGTGGACTCTCCAGAAAACCACACAGCAGCTTCACTCCTGAATCCTGCAGATTGTTGTTGAGACTCAGGTTCAGCTCTCTCAGATGGGAGGGGTTGGACTTCAGAGCTGAGACCAGATAATCACAGCTGATGTCTGACAAACTGCAGTTAATCAATCTGAATAAAGAATAAATAATAAATAATGAAGATAAAAATAATTTATAATCCAATCAGATGTGTTCAGCCTTCTACAGATATCACCCAAATGTCAGCACAACATTCATACACCTATTCAACACTGATGAAAAGGGTGAGTCCCTACTACTACTACTAATAATAATAGTAATAAAAAAGAACAGCGTACACAGTCCTCAGTAATGGGATGATAGAGTACTGCATGTTTTTAAAAAAAACATAACCAAAAGGACACTAGCATGGAAAGAGGCTGGTTAGCAAATCAAGGCCGTTTCTCATCAACTACTTCCATCTGGGCTTATTTAGGCTCACAAGGAAGATCCCACATATGGAAGTTAACTGTTTAGTTCATACTTTTCATACTATGTTCTTGTCCATTCAAGAGCATTTTGTTGCTGCTATTCACTGGAGCCTCTGGGCTTTTGCCTGTGACTCATCTAGGTCCAAATCCACATTTGTGTGGATGTTTATTGGACACTAAATGCAAGCAGTCAAATTTGTAACTTATAACTTGATGAAGTGAGAGGTCTCATTAATATGAATGACAATGTGCTGCTTCTTCAAAAAATACGAAGTGACTTCAGCTCTTAACCTCTGCCAGCTCCACCAGTGGCTCCACCTATACAAACTCATGTTGTGCAGCCAAACACAAAGAAAAACCCACAGAAACTGATTGAAGGTTCCAAAAATGTACTGATGTGATCAAAACACTGTCTGCACTTTACTGTCAGCACAACTTAACATCATATTAATCTCAGCACAGAAGTAAAAAATGGTGTCTGACCTCAGAGTCTCTAGTCTACATTGTGGACTCTCCAGAAAACCACACAGCAGCTTCACTCCTGAATCCTTCAGGTTGTTCAGACTCAAATTCAGCTCGCTCAGATGGGAGGGGTTGGACTTCAGAGCTGAGCCCAGATAATCACAGCTGATCTCTGACAACCTGCAGTGCCACAATCTGAATAAAGAATATATGATGAAGATAAAATCACTTATAATCCAATCAGATGTGTTCAGGTTTTAAATGTGGAGATCAACATTACTATGTCCTAATCAATGAGCTTTTCTCTAAAATGAGTAGAGTGACTTTGTCATTGTGTTATTGTGGATCATCATAATGTCAGCCTTCTGCAGACATCATCCAAATGTCAGCACAACATTCATACACCTATTCATGTCAACACTGGTCAGTAATATGCTGCTGATCTCAGTCAGGTCTGGAATCCCAGGATCATTATCAGATCAGACACGTTGATAATCCAATGCAATATAATGTCTTGGTAATCATACAAAAAAAACAATAACGAAACATAAAATCATTACTGATAACTTACTTATTACAGAGAGATCTCACATTCAAGAGGCCAAACTGGTTTGGTGACAAAGCAGAGTGAGAAGAAGCGGACATATAATGAATAGGGCATAAATTGTTATGGTTTTCACCTCTATGTACGCCCAGCTGCACGGCCCAGTGTTGGAATTACGGATCGGGATCAAGACCCGGTTCTACAAGGACCGGTTTCAAAGGTCAACGCTTATCGAGACTAGCGTTATGTCTTGAGTAGGGCTGAAACGATTCCTTGTGTTATTCGATCACTAAAAATCATCTATGTGAGTTCTTTGGATAGAGGCTTCGTTTAATCCATATAACTATACACAGCCCATACAGTGCACTTTTGCATGGATTATTACTGTCACACAATGCAGTGTGGAGAGAGAAAAAAATGAGTGCGTAGAGGAGAGACAGGCCAGAGAAAACAACGATAATTTGAAGGAGAAACAGAAAGAAACCTCTGTACCATGTGTCTGTGGTAAAACCAAACTTGTTTCGTACAATAGCACAACATAAATGCTTCATTGTGAGAAGCTAGTTAGTGTTAGCTTGCAGCTACAATTAATTGTTTATCGGTGGATAACGTCACAAGAGAAAATGCAAAAAATAATCTGGGTGTGGCTTCCAGTTTCACAGCTCCAAAATGTTTTACCTCTAATTTAGATTAAAATCACTGATGCACAAACGTATATCAATGGTCTAATAAAGTTTCTGAATTCAAATGAATTATCTGCAATCTGAAATAAAGCAATAAAAGCAATACCATTTCTGTTGGGAATTTAATGCAAACAAATATTAGTTCAGAGGATCTTCTGTATCCAGATGTGACCATTTACCAACAATTATAAACATTCATTTACTTTAACAACTAACAGTGGACATTTTCTACAGTTTCTTTAACAAACACAAGTCTTTGTGACTGCAGACTAAATTTAGTTCAACAAACATTAAAATATGAACAAAAGCAACTTTACAACTTTATGGATGTAAGTTATGTATGAACATAAATTAGGTTCAATTGTTAATTAAACATATCAGATCTACAACAGTAACAGAGAGTCAGTGAACTGACCTCAGAGTCTCCAGTCTACAGTGTGGACTCTCCAGAAAACCACACAGCAGCTTCACTCCTGAATCCTGCAGCTTGTCATTTCCACTCAGCTCCAGCTCTCTCAGATGGGAGGGGTTGGACTTCAGAGCTGAGACCAGATAATCACAGGAGATCTCTGACAAACTGCACCAACTTAATCTGAATAAAGAATAAATTACATATAATATAAAGACATTTATAATCCAATGACATGTATTTGGGTTTTAAATGTGTAGCTCAATTATTTTTAATACAATAGACATTATGACTTGTAACCCTAAAATGAGAGACTATCACTGTGTTATTGTGGATCATCATATTGTCAGCCTTCTATAAACATCATTTCAGCACATTCATACAGCTATTCATGTCAACACTGATCAGTAACATGCTGCTGATCTCAGTCAGGTCTGTAATCACAGGATCATCATGTCAAATCAAGACATGTTGGACTAAAACTGTTCATTGTTTGATTTACGTGGTCCATACAAGAAAACACCCAAAGAAAATAATTAAAAATCTAATATTAATGGTGATAAATAAAACATAAAATACCATGGCATTATTCTATGTTTGAAATCTTTCAAATAAACAAATAACCCATACCATAGGACCTTTATTTTGAAATAAAGAGGTTATCACTGTTAACAGGATATTGCATCAGCCAGAGGATCCCATGTAACCTTTATGGCTGAGTGAAAAAGTTTATAAATCTCCGTTATATATGGACAAAATAGCTTCTTTCAACTCATAGGTTGGCCAGTACACTATCCATGTCAGGTGGTACAACCAATGTAAAACTAGGAGAATGTTATTTCATCATAAAGTTATTTAATTTAAAATGTGTATGATCTTGCTAGAAAAGCCAAAAGCAAACACATGTGCCAAGAAGAAGTCTAATTTGTTTAATTTGAAATTAGTTGCAAAAGTTAGGTTATAAGTCAATAAGTCAGCTAGTGCAACTGCAGGAAATGACAATACATGGATTAAATATTTAAAAACTCTGAGACTATCTAATACATTTTTTAAATGTTTATTAATTTCAAGTTAAAGATGTGTTCTCTCTCTCTTTCTATATATATATATATATATATATATATATATATATACTTTAAAATCTTTGTTTCATTTAATGTGCCACTATCAATTAAAGAAAAAAAAAGCGAATTAATTATGATTCAGCTGCAAGAGAAGCATATCTTGCTAAAAGACTTAAAATCAATTGTAGGAAAATATATATTTTTACAAAAATTTGTTTGTACCACCTGACATTTTTGAATGAACATATGTTAACTGATAACTAGTTTAGTTCCTGAGATTAGTTACTCCGGTTCAATCTGGTACTTAATGGTTAAAAAACGACTTATGAAACCTGACATCCAGATGACCAGATTCAATGATATAAGAAATTTTAACATGAGAGAGACTGTTTACACTGCAAGTAGGTTATAGTTTAGAGAAATATTTAAAATGATTTAAGACAAACTAACTTGATCTGACCTGAGAGTTTCCAGTTTACAGTGTGGACTCTCCAGTCCAACAAACAGCAGCTTTAGTCCAGAGTCCTGCAGGTTGTTGTTACTCAGGTCCAGCTCTCTCAGACTAGAGGACTGGGAGCTGAGAACTGAAGACAAAGCTTCACAACTTCTCTTTAAGAGGTTACAGCCCCTCAGTCTGAAGAGACAATAATAAACAATACAATTTTATATATATATTAATACAATACACAAGAAAAAACTAAATGTAAGTTGAAAAGATAGCAAGGTATTTAAGTTATGATACAAAAATCCAACTCTCTGTACTTACAGAGCTTTGTTGGAGGCTTTGACCACTGGCAGCAGCCTCAGAAGAGCCTCCTCTGAAGCAGAGTATTTCTTCAGGTCAAACACATCCAGATCTTCTTCTGATGACAGTAAGATGAAGACCAGAGCTGACCACTGAGCAGGAGACAGTTTATCTGTGAAGAGACGTCCTGAACTCAAGTACTGTTGGATCTCCTCCACTAGAGAATGATCATTTAGTTCATTTAGACAGTGGAACAGATTGATGCTTCTCTCTGCAGAGAGATTCCTATTGATCTTCTTCTTGATGTACTGGACTGTTTCCCAAATGGTCTGTGAGCTACTTTGTGTCTGTGTCAGCAGGCCTCGCAGGAGATTCTGATTGTTCTCCAGTGAAAGACCTAGGAGGAAGCGGAGGAACAAGTCCAGGTGTCCATTTGGACTCTGTAAGGCCTTGTCCACAGCACTCTGATGGAAATGTTTCAGATTATGCTTGTCTTTAAATAATAAAGAAAAGAAGAATGTTTGTTCTTCTTCCAGCAGATTGACTCCAGAGCTGATGAATGTCAGATGGACATGAAGAGCAGCCAGAAACTCCTGAACACTCAGATGGACGAAGCAGAAGACCTTGTCCTGGTACAGTCCACTCTCCTCTTTAAAGATCTGTGTGAACACTCCTGAGTACACTGAGGCTGCTCTGACATCGATGCCACACTCTGTCAGGTCTGATTCATAGAAGATCAGGTTGCCTTTCTGCAGCTCCTTAAAAGCCAGTTTCCCCAGAGACTCAATCATCTTCCTGCTCTCTGGACTCCAGTGTGGATCTGTCTCAGCTCCTCCATCATACTTGACTTTCTTTTGTTTGGACTGAACCACCAGGAAGTGGATGAACATCTCAGTCAGGGTCTTGGGCAGCTCTCCTCTCTGTCTGTTCTTTAACACTTTCTCCAGAACTGTAGCAGTGATCCAGCAGAAGACTGGGATGTGGCACATGATGTGGAGGCTTCGTGATGTCTTCATGTGGGAGATGATTCTGCTGGCCTGCTCCTGATCTGTGAACCTCTTCCTGAAGTACTCCTCCTTCTGTGGGTCAGTGAACCCTCTGACCTCTGTCACCATGTCAACACACTCAGGAGGGATCTGATTGGCTGCTGCAGGTCGTGTGGTTATCCAGAGGCGAGCAGAGGGAAGCAGTTTCCCCCTGATGAGGTTTGTCAGCAGAACATCCACTGAGGTGGACTCTGTAACATCAGTCAGAATCTCAGTGTTGTTGAAGTCCAGAGGAAGTCGATACTCATCCAGACCATCAAAGATGAACACAACCTGGAACTCTTCAAACATGCAGATTCCTGCTTCTTTGGTTGCAGTAAAGAAGTGATGAACAAGTTCCACCAAGCTGAACTTTTTCCTTTTCAACAAATTCAGCTCTCTGAAAGTGAATGGAAATGTGAACTCTATGTCCTGGTTGGCTTTGTCTTCAGCCCAGTCCAGAGTGAACTTCTGTGTTAAGACTGTTTTTCCAATGCCAGCCACTCCTTTTGTCATCACTGTTCTGATTGGTTCATCTCTTCCAGGTGAGGGTTTAAAGAGGTCTTCTTGTCTGATTGTTGATTCTGGTCTGTCTGGTTTCCTGGATGCTGTTTCAATCTGTCTGACCTCATGTTCATTATTGACCTCTGCAGTCCCTCCCTCTGTGATATAGAGTTCTGTGTAGATCTGGTTCAAAAAGGTTCGGTTTCCTGCTTTAACAATCCCCTCAAACACACACTGGAACTTCTTCTTCAGGTTTGATTTAAGTTTTTGCCGACAAACCCCTGAATTACTTCCTGAATGAACACAAAGAAAGATCATCAGGAATCTCAGAAAGTTGCCTTCCATTTGGCCTGAACACAGTTTTGTTAATAGAGAGGAGTGCTTCCTCTGATCCTATACATGGTCAGGGTTTCTGTACTATTCATCACAAAGTACATCTTAGTGTGTAGGTGTAACTGCACACCCAAATTCTCACTGCTTCCTCCCTCACAGCATATTTAAAAAATGTGGCAGATGGCAGCATAGGACAACCACTGTAGGAGGCGTGGTCTCTTGGTGATGTGCTGTGTGATTTGGAAGGTAAGGAGACACCGACCAAAGAGCCACAGACTGACCTCTCATTCTAACTACAACATACTCTGGGTATTTGCTTCTAGTCTAGCTCCACCATCGTCTTTCCACTGAATAGTGCCATTACAAACAGATTAGTTAGTTGTGTGAGGTTAGATGGTAGAGATTGACTCCACAGCCCACAGTCATCAGAAATCCAGAATCCAGATTTTAACTCCTATATATCAAACATGTTTGAAAATTAACGCGGCGGCCCGATAAATCTCAAAAACAATTTCTCTGACCCGAACATCGGCACTGACCAAGGTCCAGGACCAGATTCCTCATTCGATTGTCAGGAAGAGTGAATCTGAGTTAAATCTGCTCCTGTAGTCTGAGCCCACAGTTACTGAAGGACAGAACTGATCTAATCTTGGAGATAGTCCTCAGTTTATAAAAACTCCACTGCTTTCTTTACACGTTGCTCCTGGCTTAAGGTAGTATCCAGGATAACAGCCAGAGTTTTTGTAGCTGACTTTATGTTGGGAGTGAGGGGACCAAGGATCATGAACAACACCTTTCACCCCTGCATAAGATTGTGGGGCCCGAAACAGGTCCTTCAGCAAAAGACTGCCACAACTAAAAGTGCAGCATAGAAATTATGCTTAAAGCGGGATAAACATGTAAATATTTGGCAGAACTCCTGACGGACAAACAACGCAGAGCATTAAACCGTCCAGGTTATTTTGGTAAATACAATCTGTACTTGGAGACCCTGTTCGTTTACAAGAAGTCAGCCCACTCTTTTTACCTGAAAATAAAAATAAATTAAGTGTGACTGACCGTCTGGTCCTGAGCTGGTGTCTGGCAGACTCTGCACCAGATCATTTCTGTATATCTTCTCTAAAACCTTCTTGGTCACCTTTAGAGCTCCATCAAGGTTAAATGTGTTCACCATCAAGTCAACTGTTTTCCACCTTTCTGCCTTCTCCAGCTCAGATACTTTGATGGTTTTGTAGCCTTCGCGGATGTCGGGCTGCTTCAGATACCATTTGAACTTCTCAAGTTCCTCATCTATTAAATCCTCTAGAGTGTTCAAAAGGTTCTCTGCTGTCATTGTGCCTCTCTGTTAAAGTCAGGCAGTGTTGTCAACCTGAAGGAAAACAGTTACAGAAATGTATCAGAGCAACAACAGGAGAAAAAGCATCACCACATGGGAACTGACCCATTTTCAGTTTGCTTTTGTTCCACCAACTTTTAGTTCTTGAATATTCTTGTTGTTGTCTTTAGCCACACACCACAAAGATAAAATCATCATGAAACCACAACTTTAAGGTGAACACGTGTGAATAAAACAATAGCTGTCAATGTTCTACAGAGGACAAAAAGTAAGCAACGAGTCAGCTCTGTAGTGATTATCATTATTATTGTAATATTGTTAGCCAAAATATGTAACATGTATATCTTTACACACATTACATATGTATGTGTCTCTAAAGCCCAATATAAAGCGCTAAACAATATTTGTCCCAAATGTGTCATCCACTAGATGGCCTCATGGAACTGATTTGGAGGATTTTACTGTTCCACGTAACGGAAATAAAAGGTTTATTGTAGTTACTGATCTTGGCCAATGGAGGGCAGCCAAGAGTCATTACCATGACCTCTCCTGAGAGCTGATTGTTTAAAATACAACATACAACATGGGTGCATCTTTGTCTCTGTACTTCTCCCAAAATAACTTTTGTTATGAATTGGTGCCATACAAATTAAAATTAACTGAACTGAAACAAGAATAATGTTGTAGGAACACTCACCCTCTTTCCACCCTCCTGCTCTGCTCTGTTGTTATAAAGAGTCTGAACTGACAGCACAAAATACTTCCACTCTCAGGTATCTTACTCCCTCCCCTCTCTGGAGGATGCTCTTTGGACTCACTCTTCATAGACAGACAGCTGGACACTGCAGACTCTGCTCTGTCCTCTTCCTCAACACGATCACTTGTCTTCTGATCTGAAGTCAGTCTGAGAGATAAAACAGTAACACTGACTGTGAGCTCAGAATCAGGAAAAACTAGTTTGTTCAGGTTTCACAGTCTCTCTCTCTCTCTCTCTCTCTCTCTCTCTCTCTCTCTCTCTCTCTCTCTCTCTCTCTCTCTCTCTCTCTCTCTCTCCTTCTCTCTCTCTCTCTCTCTCTCTCTCTCTCTCACACACACACATACACACACACACACACACACACACACAATATACAGCAGTCATAAACGCAGTCAGAACTCCACCTGGTTAGTCTTCTTTCAATCTGTGTTTGTTTTCTCATGTTAATGTGCATTACTCAGCCAATCTGATCAAGCAATCTCAATTTGACTTTTTGTCAAACTATTTCGTTCATTCTAACATTTCTTTCTGCTTAAGTCTACCGGGAGAAAACTGACTCAGAGACTTTGGCAGTAAAATAATAATAATGTTGTGTGAACACTCACCCTGCCTCAGCCTTCAGTTCTCCTCCTCTGGCTCTGTCGACTCTAAATGAAATCTGAACCAACTGAACACTTTCACTTTGAGGTTCCCTCCCTGAACCTGGATCGTGTCAATGCAGCTCCTCCACTCTCCATTTACTTTAAATCATGTAGGGAAAAAAAATTTCTAAAACATTTTCTTTTACAAACTATGACACAAACACAGTTGAACATCCGCTCCTTCATGTTCCACTGGATGGGGAGCTTTCTGTGTGACAGTGGACGGTGGGTTAAGGTGATCAACCTTTGAGCTCAGCACCGGAACCATTAGACACTAGACACTATGTATTATCATTACACAGCAATTAGTTTCTGATTTTATGAAAAATATATACCTGACAATCTTTAAAAACAGAAAAGGTCATTTAACAATACTTGCAGCTTTAATCAAATTATTAAGTTAAATAATTAAGTGGTAAATAATTAAGGGCAGACTGCATATTTTTGTGTGATTTACAATTTCTTGTATGTGTAAAAACCTACCTGGCAATAAATCTGATTCTGATTCTGAGTCTCTTTCTGCACTCATTCATGTCCCATTAATGCATTTTACTAACTTCACTTCTTCCCCGGAGTCTTGTGCATTCTAGTCTTGCAGGTTCTCATGGATCCTGGTGATGTCTCCTTGGTCTTACTTAAGTTTCCGTGCTACCGTCGCCAAGGTCTTGCTCATGGTGGGAACTGTTGGGTCTCTTATAGGAGTAGAGTCCAGACCTGCTCTATTTGAAAAGTGTCCTGAGATGGCTTTTGTTATGATTTGGCGCTATACAAATAAAACTGAATTGAATTGAATTATTTTATTTATTTGTCAGGTACCATACACAAATGACTATTTTAAGAAAATAATACAATCTGTTAGATTCTAATGATAAATTGATATGAAATAAGAAACATACATACAAAAAGATACAGTACAATGAGAAAATTAAGTTCATCATTTAACAGCGTGGAGGTGCAGAAATACAGAGATAAACACAGACACAAGTCTTGTTCAGGGTCTACCAAAATTGATGAAGATTGGATGAAACAGCCCATGTCCCATGAACCCACTGTGCAAAAAACGTTTCTTCTACAGTTCCTAACAGTGGGGCTAGATGGTTGATCAGTGCATGCTTTATGTGTGAAAATTTGAATGACAGATGAGTGTAGAGCAGAAGGAGTGGAGGAGTCTCAGTGTGTCTGCAGAGACTGTGTAGAAGGACAGAGCAGCAGCAGAGCAGTCCAGATACACTGATGATACTCTGTCACATCCAGAGGAACACACAGGGATGATGGTGGACTTGACATTGTGTCTGACAGTGGAGCTGATCTCAGAGCAGTTCAGACTGCAGCACTGAGAGTCATCTCCACTGGTTGTGATTCCTCTGTCAGTCACTGCTGGATGAAGCTCTCCTCTCCACTCTACCTCCCAGTAACATGGCCCAGTCAGAGCTGATGCTGCTGCTTCAACCTCTCTGGATCATCAGGACACAGCGGATCCTCCAACACAACCTCCTTCCTCATGACAGACAGAGACAGAGATCACCACTTCCAGCTGATAAGACAAGGAGAAAGACAACAGAAGTCATAAATCAGTGTTTACAGAGACTCCCTCCATCTGTTGTCAGTCAGTGAAGTGGCACATGCAATCCTGCTGAAACCAGCAGCAACCTACTGACCTCAGATTCTCCAGTCTACAGTGCGGACTCTCTAGTAAATCACACAACAGCTTCACTCCTGAATCCTGCAGCTCATTTCCAGTCAGATTAAGCTCTCTCAGATGGGAGGGGTTGGACTTCAGAGCTGAGACCAGATAATCACAGCTGATCTCTGACAAACTGCAGCGACTCAATCTGAATAAGAATTAGATGAAAATAAAGAGTTTAAAGGTTCAGAGTGAATTATCCAGTGTAGATTCTTCTTGTTATATTCAGGTTTTAAATGTGGTGCTCAACATTGCTCTGCCACTGTCAATGGACTAAACCACTGAAGAAGAAAACAGACTTTAGCATTAAGATACTCAGTGTGGATCAGTATAATATCAGCCTTATGTCTGCACTTTACTGTCAGCACAACTTTCACATCATATTAATCTCAGCACAGAAGGAAAAAATGGTGTCTGACCTCAGAGTCTCCAGTCTACAGTGTGGACTCTCCAGAAAACCACACAGCAGCTTCACTCCTGAATCCTGCAGCTTCTTGTTTCCACTCAGCTGCAGCTCTCTCAGATGTGAAGGGTTGGACTTCAGAGCTGAGACCAGATAATCACAACTGATCTCTGATAGACTGCAGCATTTCGATCTGAATAAAGAAATTACATTAAATGAATGGAAAGCAAAGAAGTACTTGAGTCCTGCCTTTTTTGCTCTGTACTCTGCTCGGTCAGGACCTCGGTCAACTTCCTCCTTTCCTGTACTGAGATATGGTATGTGCTAGGCTAATCTATGTTAAAAAGACAGTTAAAAAATATACCAGACATATACACTGATCAGCCATAACATTATGAACGCAGGGGGCTGTGGCTCAGAGGCAGGGTGAGTTGTCCACTAATCGGGAGGTTGTTGGTTCGATCCCCCGGCTATTCTCAACACATGTCAAAGTACCCTTGAGCAAGATACTGAACCCCAAATGCTCCTGATGGCATCGGTGGGTGAATGTGAATGACTGAGTTAGTGTCCGTGAATGTGTGTGAAAGGGCGAATCTGCGCTTTGAGTGGTTGGAAGACTAGAAAGGTGCTATATCAAGTACAGTCCTTTTACCACCTGGGCACCCTGGTGCTCATAATGTTCTGCAGCCCCATACCAACAGACTGCTCTGTACTGTGTGTTCTGACCCCTTTCTATCAGAACCAGCATTAACTGTTTCAGCAGTTTGAGCTCCAGTAGCTCATCTGTTGGATCGGACCACAAGGGCCAGCCTTCAGTCCCCACGTGCATCAATGAGCCATGACCCTGTCTCCGGTTCTGTTCCTCCCTTGGACCACTCTTGATAGGTACTGACCTCTGCAGACCCGGAACACCTCACAAGAGCTGCAGGTTTGGAGATGCTCTGACCCAGTCATCTAGCCATCACAATGTGGCTCTTGGCAAAGTTACTCAAATCCCCACAATGTCCATTTTTCCTGCTTCTAACACATCAACTTTAAGGACAAACTGTTCACTTGCTCCCTGATACGCCTGAAAAGAGTCATTTTAGACTGGACCAACCCCCCCAAAAAGCCCATGAAATCCTGGAGGGACTGATATATGGTCAGTGAACTGACCTCAGAGTCTCCAGTCTACAGTGTGGACTCTCCAGAAAACCACACAGCAGCTTCACTCCTGAATCCTGCACCTCGTTGTCACTCAGTTGCAGATCTCTCAGATGGGACGGGTTGGACTTCAGAGCTGAGGCCAGATAATCACAGCTGATCTCTGACATAACGCAGCGACTCAATCTGAATAAAGGATAAATTACTTAAGTTTAGAAGACAATGTTTCCTCATTACAGGTTTAAAACTTGTTGTTCCAATTATTCACTTTGACACAAAAACATGGGAAAATAAGGTCCAGGTTGAAAAGTTACTCCTTAATGTTTTAAATATGTAGCTCAACATGACTCGGCCACAGTCTTAACCACAGAAGAACAAGATATACTTATAATTACATAATATCATCCTTTTGTCTGCATTTTACTTTCAGCACAACTTTCACATCATATTTATCTCAGCAAACACATAAAAAATGGTGTCTGACCTCAGAGTCTCCAGTCTACAGTGTGGACTCTCCAGAAAACCACACAGCAGCTTCACTCCTGAATCCTGCAGCTTGTTTTCACTCAGGTCCAGCTCTCTCAGATGGGAGGGGTTGGACTTCAGAGCTGAGCCCAGATAATCACAGCTGATCTCTGACAAACTGCAGCCATTCAATCTGAATAAAGAATAAAAGATGTTTATGTAAACATATATTCCTGCAGTTATTTTTCCAGATTTATGCACTGAGGTGAAGGGGATACAATCCCATTGTTTTTGACATTGCAGTAAGATATAGTTGGAAGAGGTTAAAAAGCTTTAGAAAATATTATCTCAAAAGATATTCCAGTGGACCCCGTTTTTGTTTTCTTAGGGATTTACCCAAAGACCCCAACTCCTTTACCCTTAAAGATCAATCGCAATGTTTTTGGGTTAGGCAAATGATCATAACTTTTCCTTTTGAAAGAGTGACACTTACAAAAAGGAAAACACCTTTAGTTTGTTTTCTCTTTTTGTGAAGTGTATGAATGTATTTGTTGACGAAGAGGAGGAATGATACAGTACAGTTAAGTACAGTTCATTTGAACCTTTGTGAAGACAACAAAATACTTTTAATTCAAACGTGCTCTTAGGTTTATGTATGTACAAAAGATTGTTTTACATCTGAGAAGTTGTTCTTTGTGATTCATTTTTTAATTATAACACACTCATTTTTTGTTGTCATGTATCTGTACATGCATGTATAAATAAGACTTGTAATAAACAAAATGTTTAAAAAAAAGAATAAATGATAAAGATAAAATAACTTATAATCCAATCAGATGTGTTCAGGTTTTAAATGTGGAGATCAACATTACTATGTCCTAATCAATGAGCTTTTCTCTAAAATTAGTAGAGTGACTTTGTCATTGTGTTATTGTGGATCATCATAATGTCAGCCTTCTACAGACATCATCCAAATGTCAACAAACATTCATACACCTATTCATGCCAACACTGATCAATAACACGCTGCTGATCTTAGTCAGCTCTGAAATCAGAGTGTGTGTATTTTGAAGGATCAATATCAATGACACTCTTTTGTGACTGCGGACTAAATTTAGTTCAACAAAGTACATTTACAACTTTATGGATGTAAGTTATGTGAGAAAATAATTTAGGTTCAATTGTTAATTAAACATATCAGATCTACAACAGTAACAGAGAGTCAGTGAACTGACCTCAGAGTCTCCAGTCTACAGTGTGGACTCTCCAGAAAACCACACAGCAGCTTCACTCCTGAATCCTGCAGATTGTTGAGACTCAGATCCAGCTCTCTCAGATGGGAGGGGTTGGACTTCAGAGCTGAGACCAGATAATCACAGCTGATCTCTGACAAACTGCAGTCACTCAATCTGAAAAAAGGAAAATGAATATGTAACTTTAAAAGACAATGTTCCGGACACAAACCACTAAAGACTAAACCACTGAAGAAGAAAACAGACTTTAGCATTAAGATACTCAGTGTGGATCAGTATAATATCAGCCTTATGTCTGCACTTTACTGTCAGCACAACTTTCACATCATATTAATCTCAGCACAGAAGGAAAAAATGGTGTCTGACCTCAGAGTCTCCAGTCTACAGTGTGGACTCTCCAGAAAACCACACAGCAGCTTCACTCCTGAATCATAAAGCTCATTTCCACCCAGGTCCAGCTTTCTCAGATGGGAGGGGTTGGACTTCAGAGCTGAGACCAGATAATCACAGCTGATCTCTGATAACTTGCAGGATCCCAGTCTGAATTAAAAAAAAACATGTGAAGATAAAAACAACTAACAGTGGATATTTTCTACAGTTTCGTTGACAAAAGTCTTTGTGACTGCGGACTACATTTAGTTCAACAAACATCTAATATTACAAATCATGCATGTAAGTTATGTTTGAACATAAATAAGGTTCAATTGTTAATGAAACATATCAGATCTACAATAGCAACAGAGAGTCAACGAACTGACCTCAGAGTCTCCAGTCTCCAGTGTGGACTCTCCAGAAAACCACACAGCAGCTTCACTCCTGAATCCTGCAGCTTGTTGTTACTCAGGTCCAGCTCTCTCAGATGGGAGGGGTTGGACTTCAGAGCTGAGGCCAGATAATCACAGCTGATCTCTGACAACCTGCACCAACTCAGGCTGAATAAAGAAAACATGATGTAACTTTAGTAGACAATGTTTCTGACGCAAATAAAAACTCACAGAAATAGTTTCAAGATCCTATTTATAATCCAATCAGATTTACTCGTGTTTTAAATGTGTAAAATGAGTGACTTTGTGTTTATGTGTTTTTGTGGATCATCATAATGTCAGACTTTTACAAAACATCATTCAAATGTCAACACATTACCACAGTGATTGCAGCAGAAGCGACTGCCAGTAGTAATTTGTCAATTTTACCCTTTTTTTCCCTGTTACAAAATATATTATATTAAAATATAAAATATTTTATCTATCAACATTTTCAACATATCACTGTCACAGGAGAGTATTACCACCTGCTTCAAGACAGCCACCATCATCTCTGCACCTAAAAAGTCTGCAGTGACTAGTCTAATGAAGTGTTTTTAGGAATTGGTTCTCCAGCATATAAAGAACAACGTTCCTGCCAGCCTGGACTCTCACCAGTTTGCATTCAGAACCTATAAATCTACAGAGGATGCCATCTCCACTGACCTCCACTCATCCTCATCCTCATCCTCATCCTCATCATCACACACCTTGAAAATAGCAACACCTAAATCTGAATGCTGCTCTACAGTACTACACTCTAAGTTCAGACTGTTGACCACACATCCCCTTCCTGTTTGAGCTATACACCCTTAACTGCATCCCCGACATGGAGACAACTCTTTTGTGAAGTTTGCAGATGACACCAACAACATCGTGGAGTGAGGTGAGGTGGAGCAGGTGAACAAATAAGCCAAAAATGTAATACCTCACTCAAAGATATGAATTCAACATTTACAAAAAAACTACATAACCTAAAGTCAGTGAACTGACCTCAGAGTCTCCAGTCTACAGTTTGGACTCTGCAGACCAGCAGACAGAAGCTTCACTCCTAAATCAAGCAGTTCCCAGTTTTCACTCAGGTCCAGCTCTCTCAGATGGGAGGGGTTGGACTTCAGAGATGAGGCCATAACTTCACAGTGAGTCTTTGAGATGCGAGAGCCAGAGAGTCTGTCATGAAATATTACAAAGTTATTATGAAAGAACAAACTTTATATTCACAGCTATTAACATATATTTAATGACAGTTTGACATATCCCATTTTGATTAATGTTTGCTCTTCACATTAGTGATTCAACTAAATGTATTTCAATGTGTTTGACGTGTGGTAGTTCTGACATGTGAGACAATTTTCATGGGTTTTTGAGTATCAGAAGTCCCTCAAGAATGTGAAAAATAATAATAAATATAGCCGCAAGCTGCTCCCAGTCTGGGCATATGTGGTTTGGTGTTGATACAGTCAAAATCAAAAAAAGATGTCATTAAATGTCGTCGTTAAATTTCTTTCTGTCTAGGCTAATCAGCAAAAAGTCCAACATGGCAGACTTTTATGATCCAAGAAGCTCTTTTGTAGTATACATTGAGCATGTATGTCCAATTCTAGGTCAATCGCCACCATGTTTCTTGGTAGCATTTGCACATCATTTCCAGTTTTTGTGCCAGGTTTCGCGTTGAACCGAAATAATCTCTACAAAAACCATAGGTTCCCTGCACCTGCTCTGTTCTTAATAAGAATGTTATAGTGTGTATATATCTGAAGAACTAAACTTATGATGGTGACTGACTTACAAAGCCTTTCTGCAGTTCTTCATAGCTGGAATCAGTCTCAGTCGTCCCTCTATTGATGTGTTGTACTTCTTCAGGTCCAACTCATCCAGAACCTTCTCTGACATCTGCAGCATGTAGGCCAGAGCTGAGCAGTGGATCTCAGAGAGTTTCTTCTCTAATCTGTTCTCTGACTTCAGGAACTGTTGGATCTCCTGATGGACTGAGTGGTCGTTCATCTCCGTCAGACAGTGGAAGATGTTGATGCTTCTGTCAGGAGAGATATCATCACTGTTCATCTCCTTCAGGTTGTTGATGACTCTCTGGATGATTTCTGGACTTTTGTCTGTCTGACCCAGCAGGACTCCTAAGAGGCCTCTCTGGTTGGACTCCAGAGAGAGGCCATGAAGGAAGCGAGCAAACAGGTCCAGGTGGCCATTTTTACTTTCCAGGGATTTCTCCATGGCTCTCCTCAGAAAGACATCCAAAGAGCAGTACCTGTTCTTGTTTTTTAAATCTTTCCCCAAGAAACCCTCCAGTACCTCTGTGTTCCTGTTGGTGTAACAGTGGAACATGTAGACTGCAGCCAGAAACTCCTGAATGCTCAGATGAACAAAGCAGTAGACTGTTTTCTGGAAGATCACACTCTCTCTTTTGAAGATCTCTGTACAAACTCCTGAGTACACCAAGGCCTCTGTGACATCAAGACCACACTGCTCCAGGTCTTCTTTGTAAAACATGATGTTTCCTTTCTCCAGCTGTTCAAACGCCAGCCTCCCCAGCTTCAGAAGAACTTCCCTGTCAGCTTCCATCAGCTCCTGTGGACTCATTTCATGTCCCTCTTCATACTTCTGCTTCTTTCTCTTTGTCTGAACCAGCAGGAAGTGTGAGTACATGTCAGTCAGGGTCTTGGGCAGCTCTCCTCTCTGGTCTGTAGTCAACATGTGGTCCAGAACTGTAGCAGTGATCCAGCAGAAGACTGGGATTAGACACATGATGTGGAGGCTCCTGGAGGTCTTGATGTGTGAGATGATGTTGGACAGATCTTCATCACTGAATCTCCTCCTGAAGTACTCCTCCTTCTGGGCGTCAGTGAAGCCTCGTACTTCTGTTACCCTGTCCACACATTCAGGAGGGATCTGATTGGCTGCTGCAGGTCTGGAAGTTATCCAGACGAGAGCCGAGGGAAGCAGATTCCCCTTGATGAGGTTTGTCAACAGCACGTTGACTGAAGACTTCTGTGTGACGTCAGACACAACCTCATTGTTGTGGAAATCCAGTGAAAGTCTGCTTTCATCCAGTCCGTCAAAGATGAACAAAAGTTTACAGACAGCGAGCTGCTCTGCTGTGACCTTCTGTAATGTTGGATGGAAAACATGGAGCAGTGTGAGAAGACTGTACTGCTCATCTTTGATCAGGTTCAGCTCCCTGAATGAAAGCAGAACCACCAGACTGACATCTTGGTTCTCCAACCCCTCTGCCCAGTCCAGAGTGAACTTCTGCACCGAGAAGGTTTTTCCAACGCCAGCGACGCCGTTCGTCAGAACCACTCTGATGTGTCTCTGTTGGTCAGGTAAGGCTTTAAAGATCTCGTGGCACTTGATTGGAGTCTCATGGAGGATCTTCTTCTTGGAAGCTGTCTCAAGCTGCATCACCTCATGTTGGGTATTAACCTCTTCACTCTGTCCCTCTGTGATGTAGAGCTCAGTGTAGATCCTGTTGAGGAGGGTTCCACTTCCTGGTTCATTTGTTCCTTCAGTCACATGTTCACATCTCCTCTTCAGACTGATCTTATGTTCATCTAAAACCTCCTGCAGACCATTATCTGCTGAAAGAGAAGAAAAAGATTATAAGTAACAAACATACAGAAAGGTTCTAAAAGGTCCTTTATAGTCCTATAGTGTTCAACGTGTGTTTTTTTATAAACTTGGTGTTGTAAAATAAAAGTTGTGATAATATAAGGTTGCTTACTATTGCCATTCCTCTAGCTCCGCCACAGCAAGATGGCCTCCCAGCTTTACAAGTCAGTAAGAATTTGATCACGTTTTCATGTTGAACTTGGATAACCAATAGTCAAATTAAAAATTTGTATAATCTGGCTGACAGCTGGCTGGCTAACGTAACTAATGTTATTGCTGACAAAATACTATCAGAGTGAAAATGTTAGTTGGCTACTGTTAGCTTCCCCAGTTAACGTGATCTGTGATACTGGCTTATGGATTATGACAGCATGAGAACATTAAACATTAAAGCATGTATACATTTTCTAGTAGACACCCAAAATAAAAGTGTGAACCTGAAAATTAGTATAATATTGGGCCTTTAAATATAATGTTTTTTAATCAAAATATTTAATGTCCACAAATAAACCAAGAATAATCCTTGTTTTCAGACATAATGGCATCAGCAGACAGTCTTACTTTGCACATTGCTAGTCTGACTGGAGGAGTCTCCTGATGAAGCAGTCGTCCTATCCTCTCTGTGGAGATAATCACATTCTTTATAACATATTACATGAGTGCTGATCAACCCACAGCTCACAAGTTGCATGCAGCCCATTTCCTACATACATGTGGAAGAAGCTTGTCATTATTGTCAACTATTCTCACTGTTGTCCCACTTATTTGTTCATTGCTGAGACATTATCCTCTGTCGTCTGTCTTGTTGGAAAGGGATTGTACATTTTCACCAGAAGGATGGTTGGGAGCAATTATTGCAGTGTCTCATTTACATATTTAATCAACATTTAGGTAAGTAAAAGTATAAGAGCACACTCATACTAAATTGTAAATAACTCAGATCGGGATCTGTGCCCCAAAAAAAAGGATAAAACTAATAATAATAATTATGAAAGCGCAGTGTTGTATTGTATGTTGTAACATTAAAAACAGAATTATCTTCAGGTCAGTTTACAGCAGAAACAGTCTCTTACTGTGTGTGTGAAGTTTCAGGTTCATTACTGAACAATGGAGGATCTCCTTTAGACCAGTCACTCTTCACAGACAGACAGCTGGACATTGGAGACTCTGCTCTCTGTCTGTGGAAACAACAAATGATTTACACACATCATCAGTTCCTGGAAACATCAGAGGTAACACTAATATGAGATATGATTCTGATTTGATACTAACAAGAAATAGCTGTTTTTTTTCTCCACTGCATGTCTTCAACCCACATTTTTTTGTGTAACTGAATTATTTTCCCAATTATTGTACCTCAAAATAATTAGTTACTAGGAAAACAATCTTTTGTTTCTGTTTCATGTCTGCTTAAAGGTCCAGTGTTCAGGATTTAGTGGTATCTAGCAGTTTATTTGCAGACTGCAACTGACTCACTTCACCCTCCTTTTCATAGAGCAAGGGAGAAACTATGGTGGCTGCAAAATGCGTGAAAGACGTGAACGGCCTATCTAGAGGCGAAGCGCAGAGTCTGCAGGTAACCACAGCTCAATCTAAGGCAACAAAAACACAACGGTTCTTATTTTCAGGTGATTATACCTTAATGAAAACATACCTATGAATATTTCTGACAATAGATCCTCCTAAATATTACACACTGCACCTTTAAATTCTCTATACTACATTATTTTAGTGTTGCTGGGGGATAACTTTATCGTTATTAATACTCCCGACCACCAGGGGGCAGCATATGTAATAAAATAGCATTAAAAACTCAGTCTCTTACTGTGTGTGTGAGGTTCCAGGTTCATTACTGAACAATGGAGGATCTCCTTTAGACCAGTCACTCTTCACGGACAGACAGCTGGACACCAGAGACTCTGCTCTCTGTCTGTGGAAACAACAAATGATTTACATCATTAGTACCTGGGAACAGCAGAGGTAACACTAATATGAGATATGATCCTGACTTTGACAATAACAACAATTACCCCCCCCAGATATGAGATTTACCCTCACAGATCTAAAAACAACAGACTCGATGCAAAAAGATTGCTGCAAGTCCGTTCCCCTCAGCGTCTGGTAAACCCAGTTTAAAGTGTCAAGTTTCAAAGAAAATACACACCCTGGTTTACACAGGTGATCTGAGCGAGGAGCTAAAATACAACTAACATTTTCAAGGACAACATACATTATTTTCAAGATATTTGTTCATTTTAATCAATATCCAGGTGTTTTCATGACCATACATTTATTTATTAAACTTCCAGGTTTTGCATGGGAACCCTGGGAATTGATTTTAAGGAACTCATCACGTTACCTTCATCAAACAAATTGCAGATCTTACAGTTTGCATATTGCACTTGGCCATATTGCAATTTCAATAATATTTCGATTAATTGTGAAGACTTATTGTAGTGTATGTTATAACATTAACAAAATAACTTTTTTGCTGTTTAATGTCTGCTTAAAGGTGCAGTGTGTAGGATTTATTGTAGAAACTACAGAGGTGCTATCTAAGGGCGCAGCGTCTGCAGGTAACAACAGCTCATTCTAAGGCAACATAAACACAACGGTTCTTATTTTCAGGTGATTATACCTTAATGAAAACATACCTAAGAATATTTCTGACAATAGATCCTCCTAAATATTACACACTGCACCTTTAAATTCTCTATACTACATTATTTTAGTGTTGCTGTGGGGCAACTTTATCTAGTTATTAATACTCCCGACCACAAGGGGGCAGCATATGTTATAAAATAGCATTCAAAACTCAGTCTCTTACTGTGTGTGTGAGGTTCCAGGTTCATTACTGAACAATGGAGGATCTCCTTTAGAACAGTCATTCTTCACGGACAGACAGCTGGACACTGGAGACTGTGCTCTCTGTCTGTGGAAACAACAAATGATTTACATCATTAGTACCTGGGAACAGCAGAGGTAACACTAATATGAGATATGATCCTGATTTGATACTAACAACAAATAGTTACATTAATTTCTCCATCTGCATGTCCTCAACATTTGGTCTTCTGCCCCTCTTTACTGCATTTATACTATTTAATGTTTATTCAGTGAGAAACTTGAAACGGTCCAAATGAAAGTTGTCAGCAGAAGCTCCACTCTGTGACACCGCTGAGTGTTTCTGTGAGACGTCTTCTCTCTAAAGTCACATTCTTCAAGTCAAACTTTGATTCATATCAACTCCTGAAAAATAAGATGTGCCACATTTAGACACACAGCTGTTATTTTGGTGTGTCATGAATATATTTAAACACAGTATGCAGTGTCTGCCACTAGGGGGCCTCTCGCATCAACACAATAACAAAGGTGGAAGTTTGCTTTGTTTATTTTTTTATTATTTATTTATTAGTTTGATGCTGCTGCTAACGTTAGCTCAGCTTGTTTCTCTGATAACTTGAGATCCAGACGTCCCATTACGGGAGCGTATTGCATTCACTTGAAAATGTATTTTTTGGTCTGTTTTTCAGAGTAATTATTTCTGTTTTTCTGAGTAATTTATTTTTATGGTTGGTTTTTCTGAGTAATATTTGTCTGATTTCCTGAATATATATATAAATATATATTCAGTTTTTCCTGCTAATTATTTTTCTGAGTTTAGAGAGCATTTGAAACAATAGACGCATTCATTCTTTTATTGAGAGCTCGATTTAACGGAAACAAACATTACTGGCTTGTTTAGTTCAATCAAGTTTTACTTTGATCTGGGTTTAAGACACTGGGAGATAGAACAAAGAGCTAGAGTTTATACACTGTTCAATGAAGAAATGTTACAGATTATAGTGTTTATTATATCATAATAAAAATATCAGGGGAGACTGGCAGATTTTAAAGGACTCGGATTAGGACCAGGGCCAAAAGAACTTGACGAGGACATCCATCCAAAAGAAACTAAGAAACTTCTAAAAGAACAGTGTTGTAGTGTATGTTGATAAAAAGATTAATGAATTAATCATCTGCTGGTCAGTTTACAGCAGAAACAGTCTCTTACTGTGTGTGTGAGGTTCCAGGTTCATTACTGAACAATGGAGGATCTCCTTTAGACCAGTCACTCTTCACAGACAGACAGCTGGACACTGGAGACTCTGCTCTGTCCTCCTCTTCCTCCACACAGTCACTCATCTTCTGATCTGAAGTCAGTCTGAGAGTTAAACATTAACACTGACTGTGAGCTCAGAGCACAGAATCAGTAAACACATGTTTGTTCATGAGTCAGACGCAAGACTGGGATTACAGGAAGTAACACAATCTCTCTCTCTCTCTCTCTCTCTCTCTCTCTCTCTCTCTCTCTCTCTCCTCTCTCTCTCACACTCTCTCTCTCTCTCTCTCACACTCTCTCACACTCACACACACACACACACACACACACACACACACACAGTTTTCTTTCAGTCTGTGTTTGTTTCCTCAGGTTACAGCATGTTTAATGTGTTTTATTCAGCCAACAGATGAGTCTGTTGAGTTCACTCTGATATTTCAGTCCTCTACAGTCCACAGGGAGAAAACTGACTTTGACAATAACATAATACAAATGTTGTATTAACACTCACCCTGCCTCAGCCTCTGGAATTCCTTCTGCTTCGTTCTGTCAGCTCAAAATGGAGTCTAAAGCAACTGAACCCTTTCACTTTGAGGTTCCCTCCCTGTTCTCATGTGCCTGGATGACGTTGTCAGTGTAGCTCCTCCCCTCTCATTTACAGGAAATCAGCTGTCTGTGTGTGTGTGTGTGTGTGTGTGTGTGTGTGTGTGTGTGTGTGTGTGTGTGTGTGTGTGTGTGTGTGTGTGTGTGTGTTATAGCTGTTTAGAATAATTTTATTTAAAATGAGTTTTGGCCAAAATGTTGGTGCTTTATTTAAAACAATCTATGTTGTATTCAACAGCAACAGGAACCTGGAAATGTTGCGTAAGATCAGATAAGATGATAAGATGTTCCTTTACTGATCCCCCATGGAAGAAGTTCACGTTTGACACAACAGCACAGGGGAAAGGTAGTGCAAACAGTAAAGAGTAAAAACACATTAAAAGCATAATAACATAAAAATATGATAGTATATTTTTCTATATTTTAAACAGTGTATAACTATACAAGTGCAATTGTTACATGGAAAGTTTGTACTAAAAGAGTTGTGCATAGCAGGTTAAAGTTAAAGTTAATCGGCAGAGGTGGGAGGTACTTATATTAGAAATGTACCGTATGGGTCCCCAACATTTGTAAACTGCCAGATGAGAACTAGAATATGTTGGGCCATTAATCCTAATTACCTATATGGACAATAATATATTACTGCTTGTCTGATTTGGACAATATGGAGGTGGTTTGGGGGTTATTATGGACGCTGAATCAATTTATGACATTTTAAAAGTAGAAAGGAGAAAAAGAAAGTGTTTGTTCCCTCTTTAGAGTGTGTAAATGTTATTAAAGCACCTTCATTTTTCATTGGTAGTGTACCCTTAATTGTCAATTTGTTAAGACTTTTTTGGGCCTTTCACGGTTTTCCACCGTAGGAACACCTGAAATCAGTTGTCCATCAGAGAGAGGAGGAGCAGTGTCTGTGGTCAGAAATAGATGGATCTCCAAATGCTTTTGTTTATTTTCTTTGGACTTTTAGTTACCTTTCAGCCTGACTGGGGAAGATTCCAGTGTTTCACATTTCCAGCCCAGGTGAGTTTTTGTCCTGTAGATGTAGATGCAGGAAAAAGATTGTGTGGCTGCTATTAAACTGTCAAACAGCGACAACAACCCACACAGCAGAGAACATTGAGGGTGTCTGATATGTATGGGAGCTCATTTCTGCCAGTAATATTAAAAAGGGGAAACTTAACCTTGATCATAAAAATATCCCCATGGTAAGTCATATATTATTAAATAAGTCATAATTATGAGATAAAAAGTTGAAACTAGAATATTTGTATTTCCTGAAGACAGTTAGTGTGATTGCTTCACCTCCTGCTGCCACTGCTACTGCTGCTCGCAGGCACAGCTTCTGAATGAGTCCCAGTAAGAAGTGTTTGTGGTTCACAGCTGAAGATACCAACCAAAGTCATCATTTCAGTCAAAGAAGAAAATAAGCAAAATAAAGACTGAAGATAACAATGTGCGATTGCTTTCAGAAATCACACTATTAGTGCCAAATCATTAGTGTACATCACTGTCCTATATCTACAGATCCAATAGGTGCCCTGTATCGACTGCACTGATGTCTGTCCTGTATCTACAGCACGGACCACTGCCCTGTATTTACAGCACTGACCTTTATAACTTAATAAGTAGTATCGTCCAATGGCCTCACTAAAACTTATAAAACTAAATTAATATTAATAATATTATTGTTGCTATTATTTGAATCAAATGAACAGTACAGACCTCTGATCTTTATACAGCCTTGATCTCTGACTTATATTTTCCCTCTCCTCTATAACTTAGTATTACTGTGGAGCTGTTGTGGGTTGAATTGTATGAAATGTTACACAGATGTGCAATGTGGCTTTAAGTACAACATTCCCAAATCTGGTTGCAATCCAATTCAGCATTGACGAGTTATACCTAGCTGCTCGCTAAACTGAATAATGACTGTTTCATTTAAATGATGCTGCATTCACATGGAATCAGGCAGACTGGAAACACAAAAAAACTGTCCAATGGAATGGCAGGATGGCAAAACAGATAACACATGATGATATGTTTCTATAGTGATGTATTTTCTACAGAAATTGAGTAAAATAAAATGTTCTGTATATTATTTAATTTAATTTATTAATGATTAGTGTCTTGTTTTATTCTTCTGAGAGGGAGCTACGTAACATCTTGTTTTAAATTCTGTTGCGAAGGTTGCAAGAAGTTATGCAAAAAATTAAATAGTTAATTAACAGTTAAATAGCTGTAATTCACATGATATTATATTTGTGGTTTACCACACTAGTCACAGATATTTCAGTGTTTAAAAGAAGTGTTGTCATATTTATTGATAATAGCTTCTGTCAGTTCATGGTAAGAACAACAAACTGCTTCTAATTTACATCTGACAGCGTAAAGGTTCTGAGATCGGACTGAAGTTGACTGTTTGAGCTAAAATTAGCTTAGCTTCACAGACTGAAAGGATAAGCTGCTTCACAGTTCTGAATCCTGGAGGTCCTGATTGATGTTGTTCTATCAGTCTTTATCTATACTTTGTCCTCAGAGTCGATGTGTTAGAAGCAGGAAAAATGGGCATGTGAGGATTTGAGTGACTTTGACAAGGGCCACATTGTGATGGGTAGACGACTGGGTCAGAGCATCTCCAAACCTCATTTTAGCCAGTTTTACAGAATTGAGTGTGTTGAAATCATTTTTTTTAATAGATAAAATGATGACATGGCTACTGAACCTCCCTGTTGTTACAGCTGGTTCAACAAGAGAGGAGCTTGGAAGCTGAAGGCTTATGTAGGAAGACTATTAAATGTTCAATATCAATGCCATACTATAGAACGAGGTTAGAGTGTGATTAAAACAATAGAATAAACTTTATTGTACCAGAGGGGAAATTTGTCTTGGGCACAGTTTCTTCACAGAAACAAAAATACAGACACAACACGTCAAAAAAACAATTACATAATCAACATGAAACATCTCAAAACATGGAAGACACTACACATTTTAACACTGACAATGTGACAGCTTAAAAAGAGACTGTAAGAATTAAAGTGCAACGGTGCTGGTTTGTTTATTGCACATTGCCCTATTGCACGATTGCATGATTTAGTATTAGAGTTGGTTAATGAGTGGGTTTATTTACACTCTGACAGAAGCCAATTGAGTCTATTAATGAGATAAATGCGTTACTAAGGCTGTCATTGTTAACATCCACAGGAATATTAAAATCATCTACAATAATTACTTTATCTGAATTAAGGACTAAACTTGATAAAAACTCTGAGAATTCAGATATAAAATCAGAGTACGGTCCAGGAGCACGGTACACTATAACAAATAGAACTGGCTAACTGACTAACACATATTGTGGCAGCACACAGACAGGAATCAGCAATGTGATCCCTTTAATGTATAATGTTTGTCTTATCTTGTGACACATTTACATTAGTCAGTGGGGGGTTATATCAGGGCTCCTGTCAGTGGGGGGGTAAATCAGGCAGACAGTAGACAGAGTTGATGTGTTAGAAGCAGGAAAAATGGGCAGCGTGAGGATCTGAGCCACTTTGACAAGAACCACATTGTGATGGACGACTGGGTCAGAACATCTCCAAACCTGCAGCTCTTGTGAGGTGTTCCCGGTCTGCAGAGGTCAGTACCTATCAAGAGTGGTCCAAGGAAGGAACAGAACCAGAGACAGGATCATGGGTGGCTGAGGCTCATTGATGCAGGTGGGGAGTGAAGGCTGGCCCGTGTGGTCCGATCCAACAGACGAGCTACTGTAGCTCAAACTGCTGAAACAGTTAATGCTGGTTCTGATAGAAATTGGTCAGAACACACAGTACAGAGCAGTCTGTTGGTCTGGGTACATGGCTGTTTTATGTTTACCTTATATAGACTGTTGTCATTGTTTGCTATATGTATGCCTGTTTCTGTGCATGTACATTGAGAGCAACACAACACCGGAGTCAAATTCCTTGTATGTGTACGTATAATAAATAAAAGGGATTCTTCTTCTTCTGTTTTGCTGATGTAGTTGTAGTCACTTCATCTTCCCCTTCCAAGCATAAAGGAGAAACTACGAAAACATGAAGGTCCCTATCTACAGCCAGTGTTTGGTTTGTGCATTCTGGGTGATTATACACTAATGAAAACATACCTATGAATATTATATTAAATTTATAACAATAAATCCTCCTCAATGTGACACACAGGACCTTTAACAAACACAGAAAGATTACATCAACACAGACTCAGAGGGTGGAGGTGGAGAGGGGAGGGACTGAGATACCTGAGAGAAGAAGTATTTGGTGCCTTCAGCTCAGACTCATGTTATATTAGCAGAGCAGGAAGGTGGAAACAGGGTGAGTGTTCATACAACATTATTCTTGTTTTACTGTCAGAATCTGAGCCAGTTGTGTGTCTGTGAACTGCTGAGGAAAGTCAGAATGAACTCAACTGTTTGATTTATCTGTGGATACAAAGTCTGAGTAAAACCTTCTATTCATTATTTGTGTTGTACTCAGCTCTCAGGAGAGGCCATGGCTCACAAACACTCAGTAAAATGTGTGTAAAGAAAGAATTGATGGGGTTAGCAGCTCTGCTGATACACAAACATTACAACCTGTTGGATGTTAGTTCAGTAATTTAGACTCTGCTGCCACCTGCTGGTACAGCACCTCACTGCATCAAACACAAGCTTCACACTGATTTAAGAATTTCATTCAAGTGGACCTCAAACAGCCTGATTTTAGCCACTTTTACAGAATTGAGTGTGTTGAAATAGTTTTATAGATAAAATGATGACACTGCTACTGAAGTCCCTCCCTAGCTTCTTGTTTTTAGAGGAAACTGCACTCTGCTTCCTCTTTTATGTCCACTGTGAATATTTTCTAGTTTCTAGTCCTCTGTGACAGTAAACTGAATATTGACAGATTAATGGTTAATAAAATAATGAATCCACCGGTTGCGCATGCAGCTGTGCTCCACAGACACAGCAGCTGTTTGCTCTTTGTGCTTTAGAAGCGGCTGTCGGTGCGTCTCTGAGTAATCGACCTCTGCGGGCTGCAGCTCTTCCTTCCTGGTTGGACTCTGTGTACTGGAGCAGCGGTGCACTGAGATCAGTGAAGCTTCTTCTGTCCATCTGAAGGTTTGTAAGAGACATTTTTTAGATGGTGGTTCTGCTGGAGACCGGCTTTTAGCGAGGCCCCTGTAGTTGAGTAGAACCAGCAGAGAACTGTACTCAGACTTTGAGCCAGGGTATCCTATGACACTGTGTGTCACATACTAACAGAATTTATATTATCCGTATGACGTCAGATTGAGTCTGTAGAGCATTTCAACTGCACAGTGTGTGGATTTTGTGAATGTGAGAAATGTAAACTAGATTTACAGGAATTTCTGAGTATGCGCTGTGAGCGTTACTGGACATACTCAAAATGCATTGTGTCTCTTCAGACTGTCCAATAGCAGACGGTGAGCCAGATGGTTCTAGCGCTACACTGTGGCTGGTAGGAGGCATGGTTGGATAAACCATGAACTTGAAGCAGTAGCTACTCAGGACCCAGAATGTTAAGGTGCACTTAGGAGGAAAAACAGCTGAGCTCAAATATATATTGTACTATTGTGTAAATATTTCAGCTAACATTAACATATTTAATACTTTTTTACAGACTTTACTGTAAAATATTACATTGAGTGGAAGATTTTATAGAATAGAATCCACTTTATTCTCACATATACAATCATACCCAGAACAACGTGTAGTGAAATCTTTAACTCGTATTAGACGTATTGAGTGAATATAGTTCAGTTCTGCTGGTAAGGGCATACTCAATCATTCATTCACTACACAGTATGCAGTACATACTGACTGAGTATGTAATATGCAGTATGTTACTATGTGACACAGCTTTGGTCTGGTTCTTATTTCATGCACTGCAGGACAGGAAACAGAGCTGACTGTGGAACATTGGATGCTTTCTCAAGTTAACATCTACAACTGTTGTCTTATCCACATTTTAATGTGTTCACCTTAAAGCTTTGGTTTCATTATGATTTTATCTTTCTGGTGTTGTTTGGTGTTGTTGCTGCCAGCGCAGATAGAAACAACAGCAGTTCCTTTATTCCAGAACTAAAAGTTGGTGGAACGTAAGACTTCAGCTGTTTATTTTTGTGTTTTTCTGAAAGAATGAAGGGATCTAACAGTTCATTAGCATCCTTAATATTTACAGTTTCCATGTGGTGGTGCTTTAACTCAAAGATGGCTGTCTTTAATCATCCCAGCAGCAGCAGGAGGAACTCTAACTGGACTCTGCACACAAATACTGCAAACTAACACAGCTCCTGTGTCGGCCAATCAGAACCTCCTGTTGTTGCTCTGATACATTTGTGTAACTCTTTTCCTTCAGGTTGCCAACACTGCCTGATTTTAACAGAGAGCCACGATGACAGCAGAGGACCTTTTGAACACTCTAGAGGATTTAATAGATGAGGAATTCAAGAACTTCAAATGGTATCTGAAGCAGCCCGACATCCTGGAAGGCTACAAACCCATCAAAGAATCTAAGCTGGAAGAGGCGAAAGAAAGACGGGACACAGTGGACCTGATGGTGAACACCTTTGATGTTGATGGAGCTCTGAAGGTGACCAAGAAGGTTTTACAGAAGATAAACAGGAACGATCTGGTGCAGAGTCTGCCAGACACCAGCTCAGGACCAGAAGGTCAGTCACACTTTATTTATTTGTATTTCAGGTAAAAAGAGTATGTTAACACTGACAACATGATCCTTGTAAAGGAACAGTGTCTCCAAGTACAGATTGTATTTACCAAAGAGTAAAACTGGAGGCCTGATCTGGTTATTATGAGAGAAGGTTTAAGTTATCAACCATTGCTATTTGAGAGGACAGAGGCATGATGGAGCCACCTGATTCCATTCTCTTTTATTTACTCCTTGGTTTAAAACACCGGGAGATATTAATGTCCCTGAGTAACCTGGATGGTTTTATGCTCATGTGTCCCCATGTGTTGTGTTCGTGAGACCCAATGATAATCAGCAGGGCTACATACTGACACTCCCACACAGACACACACACCAGAGAGTATCTCAGGATACAGCCCCAGCAGGCAGAAGCCCCCGTCCCTTCACCAATGCCACTGCTGGTTTTAAGAGTCCTCTTTGTCCCACCTTAGAAGATATAGTTCAACATTTGGTTCCTGCTATGTGATTCTAGCAGCTTATTTCACTTTCTACCATCTAACCTCACACAGCTTATCTGTTAGAGAAGGCACTATTCAGGGGAAAGAATATGGTGGAGCTACTTTTAGACTAATGAACTTATAATTTCCATTTAATTGACTGTGAAGTTAGTCACCAACATCTCTAATGGCTGTTAAAGCTCCAGGGGTCTCTGTGTTTCCAGCGTGAACATGGAGAGTCTAACATCAGACGTTCATGGCTGGTCCGCTTATCTCTGACTACCAGGTCATTGAGCAGTGGTCAGTCTGTCACACTCTGGTCGGTGTCTCTTTACCTCTCGTTACACAGCACATCGCCATGAGGCCACACCTATTTACAGTGGTTGTCCTGTGCAGTTCTCTGCTACATCTTTTAAATGCTGGGAGGGAGCGAGCTAGCAGAATTTGGGTGTGCAATTACATTTTTAAGGTCATGTTATAACCAGGAATTATTGTATATGCAGCGAGGAAATACAGTTGATAAATAGTGCAGAAACCCTCAGCATGTATAGAATCAGAGGAAGCACCCTTCTCTGTTAACAAAAGTATGTTCAGGCTGATAAAGTCAATAAAAAGATGAGACAGGATCACCCAGACACACTGACTGCCAAACCTGATGATTTTTGTTTGTGTTCATTCAGGAAGTCATTCTGGAGTTTGTCAGCAAAAACTTAAATCTAACCTGAAGAAGAGGTTCCAGTGTGTGTTTGAGGGGATTGCTAAAGCAGGAAACCAAGCCCTTCTGAACCAGATCTATACAGAGATCTACATCACAGAGGGAGGGACTGCAGAGGTCAATGATGAACATGAGGTCAGACAGATTGAAACAGCATCCTGGAAACCAGACAGACCAGAAACAACAATCAGACAAGAAGACCTCTTTAAACCCTCACCTGGAAGAGATGAACCAATCAGAACAGTGATGACAAAGGGAGTGGCTGGCATTGGGAAAACAGTCTTAACACAGAAGTTCACTCTGGACTGGGCTGAAGACAAAGCCAACCAGGACATAGAGTTCACATTTCCATTCACTTTCAGAGAGCTGAATTTGTTGAAAAAGCCAAAGTACAGCTTGGTGGAACTTGTTCATCACTTCTTTAGTGAAACCAAAGAAGCAGGAATCTGCAGGTTTGAAGAGTTCCAGGTTGTGTTTATCTTTGACGGTCTGGATGAGTATCGACTTCCTCTGGACTTCAACAACACTGAGATCCTGACTGATGTTACAGAGTCCACCTCAGTGGATGTTCTGCTGACAAACCTCATCAGGGGGAAACTGCTTCCCTCTGCTCGCCTCTGGATAACCTCACGACCTGCAGCAGCCAATCAGATCCCTCCTGAGTGTGTTGACATGGTGACAGAGGTCAGAGGGTTCACTGACCCACAGAAGGAGGAGTACTTCAGGAAGAGATTTACAGATGAGGAACAGGCCAACAGAATCATCTCCCACATCAAGACCTCACGAAGCCTTCACATCATGTGCCACATCCCAGTCTTCTGCTGGATCACTGCTACAGTTCTGGAGAAAGTGTTAAAGACCAGAGAGAGAGGAGAGCTGCCCAAGACCCTGACTGAGATGTTCATCCACTTCCTGGTGGTTCAGTCCAAACGGAAGAATGTCAAGTTTGATAGAGGAAGTGAGACAGATCCACACTGGAGTCCAGAGAACAGGAAGATGATTAAGTCTCTGGGAGAACTGGCTTTTGAGCAGCTGCAGAAAGGCAACCTGATCTTCTATCAATCAGACCTGACAGAGTGTGGCATCGATGTCAGAGCAGCCTCAGTGTACTCAGGAGTGTTCACACAGATCTTTAAAGAGGAGAGTGGACTGTACCAGGACAAGGTCTTCTGCTTCGTCCATCTGAGTGTTCAGGAGTTTCTGGCTGCTCTTCATGTCCATCTGACATTCATCAACTCTGGAGTCAATCTGCTGGCAAAACAACTAACAACATCCCTGAAGTCTAAATTATTTAAACACAAACAGAATCTGAAACATCTCCACCAGAGTGCTGTGGACAAGGCCTTACAGAGTCCAAATGGACACCTGGACTTGTTCCTCCGCTTCCTCCTGGGTCTTTCACTGGAGACCAATCAGAATCTCCTACGAGGCCTGCTGACACAGATAGGAAGTAGCTCACAGACCAATCAGGAAACAGTCCAGTACATCAAGAAGAAGATCAGTAAGAATCTCTCTGCAGAGAGAAGCATCAATCTGTTCCACTGTCTGAATGAACTGAATGATCATTCTCTAGTGGAGGAGATCCAACAGTCCCTGAGTTCAGGACGTCTCTCCACAGATAAACTGTCTCCTGCTCAGTGGTCAGCTCTGGGCTTCATCTTACTGTCATCAGGAAAAGATCTGGATGTGTTTGACCTGAAGAAATATTCTGGTTCAGAGGAGGCTCTTCTGAGGCTGCTGCCAGTGGTCAAAGCCTCCAACAAAGCTCTGTAAGTACAGAAATAGTTGGATTTCTGTATTATTACTTAAATACCCTGCTGTCTGTTTTATTTGTTATTGTATTAATATCACAAATGTTATTCTGTTATTCTTTATTCTGATTATTGTCTCTCCAGACTGAATGGCTGTAACCTCTCCAAGAGAAGTTGTGAAGCTCTGTCCTCAGTTCTCAGCTCCCAGTTCTCTAGTGTGAGAGAACTGGACCTGAGTGTCAACAACCTGAGGGATTCAGGACTGAAACTGGTATCTGCTGGACTGGAGAGTCCACACTGTAAACTTGAAACAATCAAGTTAGTTTGTCTTCATTCATTTGAAATATGTATCTAAACTATCATCTCCTTGCAGGGTAAACAGTTTCTCTCATGTCAGAATTTCGGAATCATGAAATTTGGTCATCATTTCAGATTTCATAAGCTGCTTTTCAGCCATTAAGTTTAAGGTACTTTTGAACCAAAAGAACTAAAGTTAAGAACTAAACTAGAGTCTAAAAGGTCCTGCATCAGAAGAACCTCACAGAACAGGCTAATTAGACCCACGATGGATTAAAAAACGAAACAGTTTTCACTCTCAGAAAAACAACACTGGATCATCCTGTTGTTCCTGATATTTAGGGCCGTCCCAGACTAATGATGTTCCGAGTTGACAAGTAGTCGTTAGTTAACGTCAGTAATTGACTGCTCATCGAATGTTTATGATATAACTTTAATTATCTAAATATATATACATAACAGCGGCCACTTAAATGCTAACAAATAAAGCTGTAATGATTGCGAATCAGAACAATCAGCAAGGAGACCGAACATTTAGTTCATTTATTACAACCCAGTGTAACATCACACAGTCTGGTTGATCAACACATAATAAATAACTAGAAGAATAAATAACTTCCAACTTCACTCTAACAAATCCTGTAGGACTTATCGATACAATGGATGATGGATAACATTAACAGTTACTGACTTATTAACTGGCTACAAACTCGCTGCCTTCACTCCTTTCCTCCTCTTCGTCCTCCTCCTGAACGCCAATGGTGTCGGAGGCTGTTTTCGGTCCCGGTGTCAGCTCAGCTCTGTTTCCTCACTCTAGCAAAGCTATTGCCCCCCTCCCCGGCAGTCCAAAGCTCGCAGTGTAAACAAACCTCCCCAGGTACTTTGAGCTAGTGTCAGCAGCTCAGTTAGCAGTTAGCACATGCTGCAGTGCCGCTTTACAAGAGAAAAGGTTAGAGCTACAACAGTCGTCCTGGTGCTAATATCTGACTAATGAAAAGTGCGTCAACTGAGACTCTTCTCATAACAGTTTACTCAACTATTAGGGGAACGATACTGATATTTATGGTTTTGTGACTCTGATGTTTGATGCAATTAATAAATAAAGAGAAGAAATTCAGTTCAGTTTTATTTGTACAAAAGTTATCTCAGTTGCACAACAACAGCAACAGTAGCAACAACTATACTAACAGAAATGACTGATGATCAAGATGATGATGATGATGATGATGACAGCCATATATGGGGGACAATGGACAATAATAATAGTAATAATAATAATACCATCAGTAGTTTTGTCAGGAGGCTCCACCAGGATCGATAAGAACCTGCGAGACGAGAAAGCACAAGAACTCCGGGGAAGAAGTGAAGTTAGTAACATGCATTAATGGAACATAAAAAGCTTGTTCTTTGTTCTCCAGATGTAACAAACATGTTTGATTGGTAAAGACTCCAACAAATTTCACATAATCATGATTTTAATATCACTCGTCCTGATATTGATACTGCAGTACTTCCTGTATACTGTACTGTGCACTTAAGTTCCAGAAGTGCTTGTTCACTGTTAACCCTTATGCCTTGCAAGGGACATTTTTCTCTTTTTAACTTTTACTTGTGCAATCAATCTGGGCGTGTTAATGCTCTGGCAAGGTTGTTGTTTTTTTTTTATTTAAAACCAAACCCTATATTAGGTATATATTGATGTAAATAGGCTTTAAAACTCAATTCATCATACTTAAACACCAAATTTGACCCCAGGGCCGTTGCAGCATAAAATAATGCATCCTACTGTATCAAGGCCATTATTTTCTCCAGTTGTACCATTTTCCACCAGATTGAGCAACTGTATAGGGTTTGCCCTGTGGGGAATATGCATGTAATTTTCCTAGTTTCCACTAGGGACACTATTGCCTATATTATTAAGCACTGAAGCAGATCTATTCATCAGAAATGCTCTTTTTCACTCTTTGTATTTTACAGTTTGCAACTTGCATCCTGATGGGTTCAGGTGTTTGGTTATTTTCTAAACTTGTACATTGTAAACCTTCCTCAGCTCTGAACAGATGATTAAACACTGAATGATTTCAAGCAGGAACATTGTCTTCTAAACTCACATCTTTTATTCTTTATTCAGATTGTTGGGCTGCAGTTTGTCAGAGATCAGCTGTGATTATCTGGTCTCAGCTCTGAAGTCCAACCCCTCCCATCTGAGAGAGCTGGAGCTGACTAACAACAATCTGCAGGATTCAGGAGTGAAGCTGCTGTGTGGTTTTCTGGAGAGTCCACACTGTAGACTGGAGACTCTGAGGTCAGTTCACTGACTCTCTGTTACTGTTGTAGATCTGATATCTTTCATTAACAATTGAGCCTAATTTATGTTCATACATAACCTACATCCATAAAGTTGTACATTTCCTTTTGTTCATATTTTCATGTTTGTTGATCTAAATTTAGTCTGCAGTCACAAAGACTTGTGTTTCTTATAGAAACTGTAGAAAATGTCCGCTGTTAGATTTTGAAGTGAATTAATGTTTATCATTGTTGGTAAATGGTCACATCTGGATACAGAAGATCCTCTGAACTAATATTTGTTTACATTGATCAACTTTACTGAAGGAGAAATATTTCTTTGCTTTCTGTTCATTTCAATGTGTTTCAACAAATAATGTCTGATCATTGATATTGATCATTCACACACACACACACACACACACACACAGGGTTGTGGCGGCCCACCACGGTCTAATTTCCTCCATCATAGTTTCATAATGAACTGAAACTATTTTAACATTTCTCTCTAACATTGTGTTTTCCTCCATTGCTTTAGCAAAGTGTCTCTCACTCAGTAAAAGTATCTGTGATGGATAAACTAGTGACAATCTGCCCTCGCTCTGCCCCTCCTGTACAGTCTACTGACAGTCACCCTGCAGAGACACAGAGACAGACGCTCTCTGTACAGATACAGTCTTTATTTTAACCAGTGCGGACCAGATAAAGCAACAGTGAACAGCAGTGAACGCATCAGCTGGTGCCGATGTCATTGGTTACCACATTGGTTTCCATCGTTTTGATTGGCTACGTCATTAACAACGAGCCTCCCCCACACGCGACTCACCTGCTGATGTCAAAACAGACTGCAGGTGGAAAAAAGTAAAAAAAAAAAGACAAAAGTCAACACAATGACAAAGTCACTCTACTCATTTTAGAGAAAAGCTCATTGATTAGGACATAGTAATGTTGATCTCCACATTTAAAACCTGAACACATCTGATTGGATTATAAATGATTTTATCTTCATCTTTTATTCTTTATTCAGATTGAGTGTCTGCAGTTTGTCAGAGATCAGCTGTGATTATCTGGTCTCAGCTCTGAAGTCCAACCCCTCCCATCTGAGAGAGCTGGACCTGAGTTACAACAACCTGCAGGATTCAGGAGTGAAGCTGCTGTGTGGTTTTCTGGAGAGTCCACACTGTAGACTTGAGACTCTGGGGTCAGTTAACCATTTTTTTCCTTCTGTTCTGAGATTAATATGATGTGAAAGTTGTGGTGACAGTAAAGTGCAGACATAAGGCTGATATTATACTGATCCACACTTAGTATCTTAATGCTAAAGTCTGTTTTCTTCTTCAGTGGTTTAGTCCATGGACTGTGGCAGAGCAATGTTGAGCTCGACATTTAAAACCTGAATATAAGAAGAAGAATCTACACTGGATAATTCAATCTTTATTTCAGTTCAATTCAATTCTGTCTCTCTTTCTCTGTCTCTCTGTCCCCCTTTCCTGTCTATCTTCAGTTGTATCTATCAAATAAAGGCAATAAAAGGCCAAAAAAATAACTAGCCGAAAGCTAGGACAGACCCTTTGGCCCTAGGTGGGTGGTCATCTGCCTCGACCAGTTGGGGTGAGAGAGAGAGAGAGGGACAGAGAGAGAGAGAGACAGACAGACAGACAAACAGGTGCACAGCAACAACAGTAGCAACAGCTACACTAATAGTAGTGACTGATGATGATGAACATGAAGAAGATGATGACGACGACAGCAACGACGATGGGGGACAATGAGCAGTGACGATAGTAATAATAGTAACTGTATTGATAATAATAATAACAATAATATCAGTAATATTAACAATGGCAGTCAAGCAGGACCATGGCAGGAGGCTCCACCAGGATCCATGAGAACCTGCAAGACGAGAAAGCACAAGAACTCCAGGGAAGAAGTGAAGTTAGTAACATGCATTAATGGAACATGAATGAGTGCAGAAAGAGAGAGGAAGAGAGGAGCTCAGTGCATCATGGGAAATCCCCAGATAGTCTAGGCCTATAGCAGCATAACTAAGGGATGGTTCAGGACTCACCTGATCCAGCCCTAACTATAAGCTTTATCAAAGAGGAATGTCTTAAGCCTACTCTTGAATGTGGTGAGGGTGTCTGCCTCCCAAACCACAACTGGAAGCTGGTTCCACAGGAGAGGAGCTTGGTAACTGAAGGCTCTGGCTCCTGTTCTACTATTAGAGACTATAGGAACCACAAGTAGCCCAGCATTCAGAGAACGTAGTGTTCTAGTGGGGTAATAGGGTACTATGAGCTCTTTAAGATATGAAGGGGCCTGACCATGAAGAGCTTTATAGGTGAGGAGGAGAATTTTAAATTCTATTCTACATTTTACAGGAGGCCAGTGCAGAGTAGCTAGTACAGGAGAGATGTGATCTCTTTTTCTAGTTCCTGTCAGTACTCGTGCTGCAGCGTTCTGAATTAATTGGAGCGTTTTAATGGACTTATTGGGGCAACCTGATAATAAAGAGTTGCAGTAATCCAGCCTTGAAGTAACAAATGCATGGATTAGTTTTTCTGCATCTGTCTGTGATAGGATGTGTCTAATTTTTGTAATATTACGTAAATGAAAGAAGGCAGTCCTGGAGGTTTGCTTTATGTGGGAATTAAATGACAAATCTTGATCAAGGATAACTCCAAGATTCCTGACAGTGGTGCTAGAGGCCAAGGAAATGCCATCTAGAGTAACTTTATCTTTAGACAGTGAGTCTCTAAGGTTTTTGGGGCCAATTAAAAGAATTTAGTTTTTTTCTGAGTTTAACATCAGAAAATTCCAGCTCATCCAGGATTTTATGTCCTTAAGACATGTTTGTAATTTAGATAATTGATTAATTTCATCGGGCTTGATCAATAGATATAACTGCGTATCATCTGCATAACTGTGAAAGTTAATGGAGTGATTCCTAATAATATTGCCTAAAGTAAGCATATATACATTAAATACTATTGGTCCAAGTACAGAACCTTGTGGAACTCCATGACTAACTGTAGTATTTATGGAAGATTCCATTCCATATTCATCGTTAACATGTACAAACTGAGAACGATCTGATAAATATGACTTAAACCAGCTTAGTGCAGTTCCTTTCATGCTAATTTGATGCTCAAGTCTCTGTAAAAGAATACCATGGTCAGTGGTGTCAAATGCAGCACTAAGATCTAATAATACAAGTACAGAGTCAAGTCCATTGTCAGAAGCAGTCAGAAGGTCATTATTAACTTTAACCAGAGCTGTCTCTGTGCTGTGATGAACTCTAAATCCTGACTGAAAATCCTCAAATAAACTATTGTTATGTAGAAAGTCACACAACTCTTTGGCGACTACTTTCTCCAGAATCTTAGAGAGGAAGGGGAGGTTAGCAATCGGTCTATAGTTGGCTAAAACCCCTGGGTCAATAGTGGGCTTTTTAAGAAGGGGTTTAATTACAGCTACTTTAAAGGAATGTGGTACATATCCTGATAATAAAGAAAGATTAATCATATCCAGTAAAGGAGTGCCAATTAAGGGTACAACTTCTTTAAGCAGCCTAGTTGGGATCAGGTCGTTGAATAAATTATTGAAGTTAACAGTCTAAATATATATCTGATTTTACATTAGTTAAAGTTCCTGAACTTGGAGCCAGTGATAACTGTTGATGGCAGTTGGTGATTCATTTTTTCTCTAATAGTAATAATTTTATTATAGAAGAAGCTCATGAAGTCATTGCTACTTAAGTTTATGGGGATATGTGGCTCAATAGAGCTGTGACTCTCTGTCAGCCTGGCTACAGTGCTGAAGAGGAACCTAGGGTTATTCTTATTTTCTTCTATCAGTGCTGAGTAATAGGCTCCTCTGGCATTACGGAGGGCCTTTCTATAGGTTTTAAGATTATCTTGCCAAATTGAGAGATATTCTGATAATTTTGAAAAGTGCCATTTCCTTTCAGATTATCTTGTTTTTTGCTTCAATTGGCGAGTTTGGTGGTTGTACCAAGGTGCTAGTCTCCTATGTTTTAAAAATGTCCTTTTTATAGGGGCGATAGAGTCTAATGTTGTTCGTAGTGAGCCTGCAGCACTATTAACAAGATTATCAATTTCAGAGGGACTAAAGTTGTTATAGGACTTGAATTAAACATTGATGGAATCTCCTCCTTAAATTTAGCTCCAGCACTGCCAGATAGGTAAGAAGTTTTGGCTAATGGCTTATAATCTAATAATATGAATTCAAAAGCTATTAAATAATGGTCAGATAGGAAAGGATTATGTGGGAAGACTATTAAATGTTTAATATCAATGCCATATGATAGAACAAGGTCCAGAGTGTGATTAAAACAATGAGTTGGTTTATTTACACTCTGACAGAAGCCAATTGAGTCTATTAATGAGATAAATGCATTACTAATGCTGTCATTGTTAACATCCACATGTTAAAAAAACCCACAATAATTACTTTATGTGATTTAAGGACTAAACTTGATAAAAACTCTGAGAATTCAGATATAAAATCGGAGTACGGTCCAGGAGCGTGGTACACTATAACAAATAGAATTGGCTGCAGTGTTTAGTTCAGTTCAGTTTGTGTTATATTCCCCATCATGTGTTTTAAAAGAAATGATGACAGTAAATGAATAAACCAATAATCTCTATTTCAACTATCAGACAATAACAAATAGAAACAATGACAAAACGAGCCTCCTCCACACTCGACTCACCTGCTGATGTAAAAACAGAATAGCAGGTGGAAAAAAGTGACAAAGACAAAAGTGAACACAATGACAAAGTCACTCTACTCATTTTAGAGAAAATCTCATTGATTAGGACATAGTAATGTTGATCTCCACATTTAAAACCTGAACACATCCGATTGGATTAGAAATGATTTTATCTTCATATTTTATTCTTTATTCAGATTGAAGTCCTGCAGATTGTCAGAGATCAGCTGTGATTATCTGGTCTCAGCTCTGAAGTCCAACCCCTCCCATCTGAGAGAGCTGAGGCTGAGTAACAACAACAAGCTGCAGGATTCAGGAGTGAAGCTGCTGTGTGGTTTTCTGGAGAGTCCACACTGTAGACTGGAGACTCTGAGGTCAGACACTATTTGTTCCTTCTGTGCTGAGATTAATCTGATGTGAAAGTTGTGCTGACAGTAAAGTGCAGACACAAGGCTGATATTATACTGATCCACACTGAGTATCTTAATGCTAAAGTCTTTTTTCTTCTTCAGTGGTTTAGTCCATTGACTGTAGCAGAGCAATGTTGAGCTCCACATTTAAAACCTGAATATAACAAGAAGAATCTACACTGAATCACTCTTTATTTCCATTTTATATTCCCCATCATGTGTTTTAAAAGAAATGATGACAATAAATACAATGAATAAATCAATAATCTCTATTTCAACTATCAGACAATAACAAATAGATTAATTTTTTTGCTTTTTCCAACATTTGTTTGTTGTTTGTTCACATTTCCCCAAAATTCATCCTTGTTTAAATAATATTTTATTTACTGTGTTACATCAAACTGAATCCACATACAAACAACATATTGGAAGACAAAACATGAGACAATGACAACATAAACAATAACAGGGTCAGTATGGGCTATATAGTATATAGTGTCTGTAAGGTATGGACAGGAAGAATAACATAATATGTATATATATATATATATATATATATATATATATATATATATATATATATAAGTATATACTGTATGTACCTATAGTGTTAATATTATAATGCCAATAATTGTATCATGTATTCAGTAAATAACTACAGAAGTAAAGTGGAAATAATATATATATAATAATATGGTCATATAGTAATTGAATAATATGAATTAATAATATTATTGTTGTTGTTGTTATTGTTATTGTTATTATTATTATTTATTCATTCATTCATTCATTCATCTTCATCCGCTCATCCGGGGTCGGGTCGCGGGGGTAGCAAGTTCAGCAGAGAACCCCAAACTACCCTTTCCCTGCCCACATCGGCCAACTCTGACTGGGGGATCCCAACACCCAGAGCCTTAAGCATTTCTGGACGAATCTCGTCAATCCCTGGGGCTTTGCCACTGTGGAGTTGTTTGACTACCTCAGTGACTTCCCGCAGAGAAATTGATGTAGATCCCCCATCACACTCCAGCCCTGCCTCTATCACAGAGGGTGGGTTTATTGGTCTAGTTGGGTTCAGGAGTTCCCCAAAGTGTTCCTTCCACCGCCCAATTACCTCCTCAGTTGAGGTCAGCAGTGTCCCATCCCCGCTGTACACAGCTTGAATGGTTCCCCGCTTCCCCCTCCTGAGGTGTCGGACGGTTTTCCAGAAGCGCCTGGGTGCTGTCTGAAAGTCCTTCTCCATGACTTCTCCGAACTCCTCCCACACCCACTGTTTTGCTTCCCTCACAGCTGCGGCTGCAGCCCTTCGGGCCTGCCAGTACCCTGCAACTGCCTCGGGAGTCCCCCGGGATAACATATCCCGGAAGGCCTCCTTCTTCAGTCGGACGGCTTCCCTGACCACCACCGAGGGTGGTGTTCGAGGGTTGCCGCCCCTTGATGCACCCAAGACCTTAAGACCACAGCTCACAGCCGCAGCTTCAGCAATAGAAGCTTTGAACATCAACCACTCCCGTTCGATGTCCTCCGCCTCTACAGGAATGTAGGAGAAGCTCCGCCGGAGGTGGGAGTTGAAAGTCTCTCGGACAGGGGCCTCCTCCAGACGTTCCCAGTTCACCCGTACTACACGTTTGGGTTTACCAGGTCTGTCCAGTGGCTTCCCCCGCCACCTAACCCAACTCACCACCAGGTCTCTTTGCATCTTCCATGCTTTTCCATAGTGGTCTGTGAACCATTCTTAGTCTGGCCCCTCACCTGAGACCACTTTGCCTTGGGAGACCCTACCAGGAGCATGTTGACAACACAGCTCTCAGGTTCATAGAAGCACCCAAACCTCTTCACCGTGATAAGGTGATGGTTCCCGGAGAGGATTATTATTATTATTATTATTATTATTATTATTTATATATGTAGCAGATCTCGCTACAACCGTGAGTCCTGGCAGCACACAAACTCTCTAACCAGATAGTTGGTTCACGTAAGTGCTATCTGTTGTGCCAACACCAACAACACACAATCGGTTCTGTTACTCCGTGGCTCTCGCTCTCAGTAGCCACACGGCCCCAGGTCCAGCACATTACTGCAAGATAAAGGTAGAGTGATTAGGCAACGATTAGCAGATGAGGCAATCAACTCACCTGGTGCTACTCACACAAGCCCTTCCCGCACATCTCTCTCCTGGAGCTAAGTGCAAACCACACCCACCTCCACAATACATTATTGTTATTATCAATATCATTACTATTATAATAATAATTATTATTTATTATTGTTATTATTATAATTTATTTCTACCATTATTATTTTATATTATGATCATCATCCTTATTATTATTATGTATTAATATTAACATTATTATTATTATTTTTTTTAGTATTAGCAGTATTATTATTATATTTATCATTTTTATTATTATTATTATTATGAGCTGGTGCTGTTGTCATTGGTTACCACGTTGGTTTCCATCGTTTTGATTAGCTTCGTCATTAACAACGAGCCTCCTCCACACGCGGCTCACCTGCTGATGTAAAAACAGAATTGTAGGTGGAAAAAAGTGACAAAGACAAAAGTCAACACAATGACAAAGTCACTCTACTAATTTTAGAGAAAAGCTCATTGATTAGGACATAGTAATGTTGATCTCCACATTTAAAACCTGAACACATCTGATTGGATTAGAAATTATTTTATCTTCATCTTTTGTTCTTTATTCAGATTGAGGTACTGCAGTTTGTCAGAGATCAGCTGTGATTATCTGGTCTCAGCTCTGAAGTCCAACCCCTCCCATCTGCGAGCGCTGGACCTGAGTGTCAACAATCTGCAGGATTCAGGAGTGAAGCTGCTGTGTGGTTTTCTGGAGAGTCCACACTGTAGACTGGAGACTCTGAGGTCAGACACCATTTTTTCCTTCTGTGCTGAGATTAATATGATGTTAAGTTGTGCTGACAGTAACATGCAGACAGGTTGATATTTATGAGGTAAAATCTCCTTCAGATTTGATGACAGTAAAAAAAGATGAAATGGTTGAAAATAAGTTTTTAAAGTTTGAACTCAGATTTTATAACAGAAAAAAAAGGATTTAAACATTTGAAAATAACATTTGTATGTCACACTTATAGTTCACAGTTACAATGTTGGCAGTTTGAGTTGGTGAGTGAGTTCAGTTTTATTTATTTAGAAAGTCTGATTAAGATCAGGATCTGTTGTACAACACAGAGCTGAGAACAAATTACAGACGTACAACATCACAACAACAGTTCAGTCACACAAAGCGTTCATCTCTCACACATTAAACCAAACATTATGAATATCAACCAGAAAACTGTCTAGTATTTACAACATTGATTGAAGCTGTCGTCTGTATTCACACATACAAGTCTGGTGATGAACACATGAAATCCCAGCATGCACTGGTGGAACAACAGGTTTAAATCTCAGAAAAGAGATTGTTAAATATTTGAAAACAGTTTGTTGGATAATGTTTATTTTAATGTAACGTAATCTCTAATCTAATAATAATACAATTTAAAAATGTAATGTTAAAACATACTTAATAATTCCAAAACTTTATTCTAAACTTTAAAATCTCAGTTTTGAAGGATTTTATGCTGATTAACACTGAGCTTGTTGAGCTTCATATTTCAAACATATTTAATAAAACATTAATAATTCAACACTGGTTGATTCTCTTCATCATTTCATTTCCACCTTTCTCTCATGATCCTCTGAATATAAACAGAAACATATTTTCTTCTCTGTCGGACAATAAACATATCAGCTTGTACCAAACCTTTCTGATGATATGTGACTTACACTCAAGATGACAGCATTTTATCTTTAATAGTGGAACCTTCAATCACTTTCTGTGGGTTTTTCTTTGTGTTTGGCTGCACAACATGAGTTTGTATAGATGGAGCCACTGGTGGAGCTGGCAGAGGTTAAGAGCTGAAGTCACTACGTCTTTATTGAAGCAGCAGCATGTTGTCATTAATATTAACGAGAGCTCTTTTTCACTCTTTGTATTTTACAGTTTTCAACCTGCTGTTGGGTTCAGGTGTTTGGAGTTTCCATTTTCTAAACTTGTACATTCTAAACCTTCTTCAGCTCTGAACAGATTATTAAACACTGAATGATTTCAAGCAGGAACATTGTCTTCTAAACTCACATCTTTTATTCTTTATTCAGATTATGGGCCTGCAGGTTGTCAGAGATCAGCTGTGATTATCTGGTCTCGGCTCTGAAGTCCAACCCCTCCCATCTGAGAGAGCTGGACCTGAGTAACAACTACCTGCAGGATTCAGGAGTGAAGCTGCTGTCTGATCTTGTGAAGAGTCCACACTGTAGACTGGAGTCTCTGAGGTCAGTAGAGGGTTAGAGTCAGTCCATGCTGGTTTCAGCAGTATTGTACTAAACACAGATCCAGTATTTCTTTACTCAGTGAAGCTGTGAGAGGATAATGGGGACAGACAGACAGACAGACAGACAGACAGACAGACAGACAGACAATCATTTTGTTCTGTCCAAATAGTTTGAATATTTACACATCTGTCCTGTAAGATTTCAGATGCAACATTCAAATGTGACTGGGACTGTGGTTTTTATCAGCTTTGAACCCTAACAGCAGTAAATGCATCATTCCAGTGGGCAGTGATTGTCTCTCTGTTTCTGCAGTAATGATGCGTTCAGGGACTCTCGGCACTTTATTTCCACTGTGTACTTCAGTGAAATCCGCAGAGTCAACAGACTTGATGTCCAAAGTGTCTGCAGGTCTGTGAGCTTCAGCTCAGTGTGTTCACTCCAATACGTTAACATGAGAGCTGAAAGGAAGCAGGCTACGCTACACAGCCGCTCCACTGCTGGTCTGAACTGGACTGAAGTCCCTGCTGCTCTTTATACTGGATGTGCTGATGGAGGGAGTCTCTGTAAACGCTGATTGATCTCTGCTGTCCTCTGTCTCCTTCTCTCCTCAGCTGGAAGTGGTGATCTCAGTCAGAGTGTGAGTGGTGAGGAAGGAGGTTGTGTTGGAGGATCAGCTGTGTCCTGATGATCCAGAGAGGTTGAAGCAGCAGCATCAGCTCTGACTGGGCCATGTTACTGGGAGGTAGAGTGGAGAGGAGAGCTTCATCCAGCAGTGACTGACAGAGGAATCACAACCAGTGGAGATGACTCTCAGTGCTGCAGTCTGAACTGCTCTGAGATCAGCTCCACTGTCAGACACAATGTCAAGTCCACCATCATCCCTGTGTGTTCCTCTGGATGTGACAGAGTATCATCAGTGTATCTGGACTGCTCTGCTGCTGCTCTGTCCTTCTACACAGTCTCTGCAGACACACTGAGACTCCTCCTCTCCTAAACTTATCCTGTGTCCTATCTCAGACTTATATCTTAAGAAACTCTAACTTGAGCTATACCTGGCACTCGCCCTGTTATGCGTCCAAGTTCAGGAACTTTAATTAATGTAAAATCAGATATATACTTAGACTGTTTTTCTGCTATCGATCTTCATCAGTTAACTTCAATAATTTCTACATCGAAGCCATCAACCTGTCTGTTGGACCCGATCCCAACTAGGCTGCTTTTAACCAACTATAGACCGATTTCTAACCTCCCATTCCTCTCTAAGATTCTGGAGAAAGTAGTCGGCAATCAGTTGTGTAACTTTCTACATAACAATAGTTTATTTAAGGATTTTCAGTCAGGATTTAGAGTTCATCACAGCACAGAGACAGCACTGGTTAAAGTTAATAACAACCTTTTAATTGCTTTCGACAATGGCCTTGTCTCTGTACTATTGTTAGATCTTAGTGCTGCATTTGACACCACTGACCATGATATTCTTTTACAGAGACTTGAGCATCAAATTGGCATTAAAGGAACCAACTATAGACTAATTTCTAACCTCCCCTTCCTCTCTAAAATTGTAGTGTATAGAATTGGTCCAGGTACAGAACCTTGTGGAACTCCATGACTAACTTTAGTGTTTATGGAGGATTCATCGTTAAGGTGTACAAACGAGAACGATCTGATAAGTCTCTTCTGAGTTTGACTTAAACCAGCGAAGTGCGGTTCCTTTAATGCCAATTTGATGCTCAAGTCTCTGTGTTCGGTAAACATGAGCACATTTCCCCCATTTTAGCCTCACTCCACTGGCTGCCTATTCAATTTAGGATCCATTTTAAAATTCTTTTATTTGCTTTTAAATCCCTGAATGGTCTTGCCCCGTCCTACCTCTCTGAGCTTCTACACCCCTATATACCCGTCCGCTCTCTCAGGTCAGATGATCAGCTGCTCCTGAGTGTGCCTTAAACTAAGCGGAAGCTCAGAGGGACCGTGCCTTTGCTGTGTCTGCTCCTAAATTATGGAATGATCTGCCTCTGCACGTTAAACAGGCCTCTTCTCTGTCTGTTTTTAAAACCAGTCTTAAAACCTCTTCTCTGTGGCCTTTGGCACCTAGTAAGATGTCGACTTCATTTACTTGACTTAATTTCTTATTTTGATTGCTTTTTATTGCGTGGCTATTATTTTTACTCATGTTTTATGTTTTTTCATTTTATTGTTGTATTTTATATGTAATTTTGCGCCTCATGTGAGCTGTTATGTCTTTTATTTATGATGTCTTATTTATTCTCCTGTACAGCACTTTGGTCAACTTTGGTTGTTTTAAAGTGCTTAACAAATAAAGTTGGATTGGATTGGATGGATATTCTTAGTATCAGAAAAGTCATATTTGCTTATTAAGCAGCACTTAATCATTCATTATTAGCTATTAAACGTTATAAATGGGAGCTCCAACAGTGGTGGAAAGATAGTACATTTACTCGAGTATTTAGGTACTTGTACTTTACTGGAGTATTTTGAGTTACAAACACATGAAGGCTTCAATAATATCAAAAGAATTCTTCTGAAAAGAAGAACCTGCATATTGAGTGCTTTTAAACACTTTTGGACTTTTAGTAACATTTTGAACGCAGCACTTCACCAACTGCACTGATGTTCCTGTTGTCCTGTGTAGGCTGTATAAAGGAGACAGACGGATCGGTCAAACAACGAGTTCACACTGACTATAAATGTCTGAATGTCTAAATATCAACACAATATACGACAATACAGCCAACATTGTGACTGTTGTAATATTCTTTATTTGAACTTCTTATTGTACATATTTAATGTAAAAAGACATTTAGATTCAGTCAGGCAGAAGATACTGAGACTGTACTTACTGCGCTTTGTATTACATAAACAGATTTAAAGGTAGACCGAGTGCAGGATCTGCTGTTTACGGGGCAGAGGTCAAATAATTGCTCATGATTTTAAAGCCATGAGAATCCATATTTAATGAGCACATAACTGCTGTTCTACATCAAACACATTTGGACAGTCTGAAGCTATTATTCTGTAGTTACTGCGGTCGGTCTCTGGGGGGCAGCACAGTGCAATCTTCTGCCTCAGTTTCACTGACTATATCTGACACACCTTCTGGAAACCTGGGTTAGTTTAAATGAAACACATTTAACTTCTGTAACGTTTAATCTTTTCCTGCTTTAATAAAAGTGAAAAGTGTCATTATAACAAACTGATTTTTCATTATTTTAAATATACAAAACTGTAACTATAGTAACTGCTGCACCATCTGCTGCCTCTTAATACTGAAGGATTAACATTTAATCACAGACACACACAGTCATTTATGTGTCTGACCCTTTGGTCTTCACGACAATTCCTCAATTGAATTGAACTAGACATCACACAAGATCACGTGACTTCTGCATCGCCATTTGAACCAAGCTGTGGTAGATGAATGTTTTAGATGTAGATAATGTTCCATACCATTCATTCAACAGGGGACCCCTGTCATTCTATGAACTTAATGCAGCCTATGTGCCTTTCACTGTATGCAAACTCTCAGTTCCTCATCCTGCGCCATTTGACAACCCTCTAATATGCCTTCTATATTCATCAATTAATGTACAACTTCATTGTAAATATTGGGGGAAAACAAATGATAGTTCAATGCAGGTAAAGACTCCAGTCCAACCCAAACCATCTGGACTATAATAGGGTAAATGAAGGTACATTTTCACCAATGACTACAGTAGCTGCCTGGGGTCTAACAGTGCGCTCTGTTGGGTTAATCTATCCTCTAGCTCAATTGTCCCTTAGATATGTCCAAAATAAGTCATATATGTTGCTTCACTTACATATTGTGTGTCATGATAGGTTGTCATGTTTTCACAATACACTCCACATTTCAAAAAACTACAATGACAACATTATTGGTGCCACTTTAATAAAAAATAAAAACATCACTACAGATTATATTATGTTTAGTTTAGATTATTACTTTCTCCTAAGAATTTTGCTTATGTCTTTTTTATTCACCCTTGCTGGAGTGTGAATGTCGTTCTATGCTATCTAAGTGGGAATAGCATAGAACGACCAGCCAACAGTGGACTCCTGTCATACAATACAGTTCAAGTGGGGACTTTTTTATGTACTGAGAATTAACAGACAATTATTGAGAAGAATTGCAAACTGAGCTTGTTTATTGGAAAACTGATTGACATCCAGTGCTTGTGAAAAGTGGTCAGTATGTTGGGATTTTGGGACTGAGCCACTTTAAAGGGCTAATCAAACAAGTTTATTAATTAAAACTAAAAAGAAACGATCTTACTACTTTATTACTCATTTTTTCCTGTTTAATTTTTAACTTTTATTCTTCTTATTTTTCTTTATTTTGATTACTGTAATCTGTGTCTCATCCGAACAGCCACAACATGACAGTCAACGTATGATCCAAAACCTGCCCAAGATTAGGAAATGTTTGTTATTAAGGGCAAAAACAAAATAAAATAGAATCTAATAACAATAAGGATAAATGGACCACTCTGTTTATTTCACCATTCCACACACATCATAAAAAGAATACAAATTCCCTTAAGAAATTTTAATTAGTGCACTATTGTAATAATTTATCATTTCTGTAATCAAAGCCTATATAAATTGATTTTGTTGCTAGCACTGTATGCCTTAATATTAGTGCATGCGACCAAGTTACTTCTTAATTGCAGGTAAATCATTATTTATTCTCAAAAAAAGTGGCCATGATTATTTTTGTAATGTATTTTTGTAATAATTGTATCACAGATAAAGGTTTAAATATTGAAAACATTACAGAAAGAAAGTCTTTGCAGTAAACAAACACTTATTGAAGGTAAAAGAAGGGGTAGAGGCAGTTCCACTGCAGTATATGGAGGTCCCCTCTTTGATAGGTAGACATCACCAATGGAAAAACGTCCCCTCTTGGCAATTTCTTTAAAAAAAATTTAAAAAATACATTTGAAGTAATATTCTGCTAAAAGACCTTACAAGAAAAGGTTCTATGCTATTTTGGGTTATTTTAAATAACCAGAAACATCAATCCCCTGTTGGATAGGTTAGTCTGACAGTCCCCTGTTAGCAATGTAGAATTTTGATAAAAATAAGATGATAAAATGTTCCTTTACTGATCCCCCATGGAAGAAATTCACGTTTGACACAGCAGCACAGGGGAAAGGTAGTGCAAACAGTAAAGAGTAAAAACACATTAAAATTATAATAAAGCTATAATAGATGATATAGAAGCTATAATGAGAATATATACACTATGTGAAGTATATTTGTATATATTTTATGACATTGTGTAACTGTACATTGCAATTGTTACATGGTAAGTTTGTACTAAAAGAGTTGTGCATAGCAGGTTAAAGTTAAAGTTAATCGGCAGAGGTGGGAGGTACTTATATTAGAAATGTATGACATTTTAAAAGTAGAAAGAAGAAGAAGAAAGAACAAAGTGCATGTGATTGCAGCATCTGTTGCTGCCACCACTTAAAGGCACTGCTTCTGAAAGACTTCCAGCAACAAGTGTTCATGATTTTCTACTGAAGATACCACCCAAAATCTGTCATAAGTGTATGTGCATGAATACTGTGTTGAAGAGATATGGCAGGTTTTTAATGAGGGCCACAGGGTGGAGCTACTTTTGATAGAATTGTATGAAATGTTAAAACAAGCGTGCAATGTGGCTTTATGTATAACATTCCTAAATTTGGGAATGCAATACAATTCAGCACTGAGGAATTTCTGCTGTATCTAGAGCACTGACCTCTGATCTGTATATAGAACAGACTTCTGTCCTGCGTAACTAGGTATTATTGTCAAATGAACTCAATCAAATCATTGAAGATATAGGTAATATTTGCCTTGCATCTACAGCACTGACCTCTGTAACAGTCCTGACCACTGTAACTTCGTTATTATGTCAAATTGATTCATTTAAAACTGTAATAACTGTCTCTAAAAAAAATTCAAATTACTGGACTTCACTGAAACATACGAAATAAAGTGAATATTAATATAAATATGGTTACTACTATATTAATGAAATAGACCACAATTTCCTTGTTGTTATTTTTTTTTCTTTTTACAAAAAAGCAAGGGCATAATTTCCAGCAAGCTAGATTTGGAAATACAGTTGTAACGCAGGAAACTGCAGTGAAGTAAAAGTTGAAACTGAGGTGAGAGTGAAACTGATCAGTCTGATACAGGATTTCAGCCACAGTTAAAGTCTGTGTTAAACAATTAGACCTCTGCAATGAAGTTGGTGAGTGAAATTGAATTTAGTATTTCACTTAGAAATGTCAAAAAAAGCCAGTAAAAGTTCGGTTTAAGTATTTTAATAATATATTTTTATTTTAACAACAGATCAAATTATATTAGAGTGAAAGTTGTTCATAGTGACAAACAGATTTCAGCAGACTCTGAAGTTCTTTAGTTCAGTTCAGTTCATCTGTTAGGATGTAGAAAAAGTATAGTATAGTGAGTACAGATAAATTGCTCCAATTAACAGATGCCAAAAATAGAACTGGTTTGGGTTCAGAATATCTGAAAGAATAATAAAAAAGACAGGACAAATCCAGGTGGAGGTTCCAGGTGGAGGAGGAGGTTGAGTGTGGAGCAGAAGGAGTGGAGGAGTCTCAGTGTGTCTGCAGAGACTGTGTAGAAGGACAGAGCAGCAGCAGAGCAGTCCAGATACACTGATGATACTCTGTCACATCCAGAGGAACACACAGGGATGATGGTGGACTTGACATTGTGTCTGACAGTGGAGCTGATCTCAGAGCAGTTCAGACTGCAGCACTGAGAGTCATCTCCACTGGTTGTGATTCCTCTGTCAGTCACTGCTGGATGAAGCTCTCCTCTCCACTCTACCTCCCAGTAACATGGCCCAGTCAGAGCTGATGCTGCTGCTTCAACCTCTCTGGATCATCAGGACACAGCTGATCCTCCAACACAACCTCCTTCCTCACCACTCACACTCTGACAGAGATCACTTACATCTGATGAGAGAAGAAGACAGACAACAGAAGTCATAAATCAGTGTTTACAGAGACTCCCTCCATCAGCACATCCAGTATAAAGAGCAGCAGGGACTTCAGTCCAGTTCAGACCAGCAGTGTAGCAGCTGTGTAGCTTAGCTTAGCTGTGTAACTTAGCTTCAGAACTATAATATATATATATATATATATATATAGAGAGAGAGAGAGAGAGAGAGAGAGAGAGAGAACAAAAGGGCTATGGAAAGAAGGTAAGAGTAATACAAGATATAAACATACAAGAAACTAATTACGTAAGGGACAATGCCTGACGAGGTGTTCATTATCAGGAATTAACAGCCTCTGTGAAGTCCATTAATTCCTGATTATGGACACCTCGATTATGGTCACTTGCCAAAGACTTGCTATCATTTTATATTTTCAAGTGTTTTTCAATTTTTTTTACAAGCCAAAACTCAATTTCCCTGGTAAATCCTACTAAAGGTGTCCCACATCAGGAATTAATGGACACCCAGTAGCTAATCAGAATTGACCCAAAACATTGTATAATAATCAATAAACATTAATTATTAGCCACGTGTGACAAGGCTGCTACAAATCTTGCCACCAGTACACAGCAGTCCTCTGTTCACTGAGGGAAGCAGTCACTGAGAAGGTCCAAGGTTTACAGGAAATACTGGAATATGAACTGTAATATAACTGTGTGTGTTGTGTATATGACCTGGCTCTTTGGCCATAAAAAATAGGAGACACACCATAAACAAATAACATCCTGTGGAGAGAACAATCAAGAACACATGCTTCTACACACTTTAGTTAAAAATATGGTGCATCTCTCAAAACTAGAAACCAGCAAAACTGTTGCGAACAAAACACACAGACAAACGCAACAAAATGTCCTAGTCTACAAACTTCCTAACAACCAAATGGACGAGCTCCCAATTTGCTATCATCTTGGACGAGCCCCCAATTAATTATGACCCGGCTGTCCACAACAAAGAGGCGAGAAACCACTATAAAGTTCTAACAAAATATATTTTACTGAACCACATTGAACTAAATTAAGTAAATTAAAGTGCCATTTGAGGATAATTAAGGCGTAGTGTGAATGTCAGTTCCATGACTGTGTACGAATGAAGGATGTGTGTAGATGTTGCAAAAGGTGCAAAACAAGGCATAAAGATAAACTTGGATACAAAACCAAATAAATTTGTGCCCATAGGAAGATGGGAGGAAGAGCTAGGCTCGGTGGACAGAGGCAATGAGACTTCAATAACCTGGGCCCTCAGGTGTTCCAGATTACCTTAAAGATGCAGCGAGACGGGTGAATCACACAGCACACAAGTTGATACAACAGAGGTCGTCACAATACAGTTATAGTACAATAATCCTGAAATCAGCATGGACTGACTCAAACCAACTACTGACCTCAGAGTCTCCAGTCTACAGTGTGGACTCTTCACAAGATCAGACAGCAGCTTCACGCCTGAATCCTGCAGCTTGTTCCCTTTTAGCCTCAGATCTCTCAGATGGGAGGGGTTGGACTTCAGAGCTGAGACCAGATAATCACAGCTCATCTCTGACAAACTGCACCAACTCAATCTGAATAAAGAATAAAAGATGTAAGTTTAGAAGACAATGTTCCTGATTGAAATCATTCAGTATTTAATAATCTGTTCAGAGCTGAAGAAGGTTTAGAATGTAACTTAAAACCACTTAAAACCACTGTCCCTCAACAAGTCGGTTGATAAATACTGTACAGAAAACACAGATTCTTAAACCAAATAGAAGTGTATAAAGTTAGAGAAATACATTTTCCACACTGTAAGTCATAACAGGATCTTGAGATTCCCAAGCCAAACCCGAAGGATAGAATATGGGGAATTTGAATATCTGCAGCCTTGTTATAAGAGTCATCAAATAAAACATCTACATGTCAATTGTAATTTGGACTTTTTGTGTTAAATTTGGCTCCATACTAACTCTCCACCTGTTGCTGTCACTATTTAAGGATACAAGGTTATTTGTTTGTCGAAATGGTCTCTTTAAGCAAGTTATAGGAGGAATAAGGAAATGTATTTTTGACAGCAACGTCATTATATTAGGTGATTTTAGTCTGGCTCAAGGAGACCCTAATCAGAGCCCTGCTGGTGATGAAGGGCTGTAGTATATCTCTAATGTTAGCAGGTGCCTGACCATGCAGTGCTCTATATTTCATGACAAGAACCGTAAATCGAATTTTGAGTTTGATGGTGAGCCAGTGAAGAGAAATCAAGATAGGTATCACATGACACCTTTTGGAGGACCTGTTCAAAATTAGCAGCAGCAGCATTTTGTCTGCCTGCAAACAACCCAGGGATGTTTTGTTGAGACAAGGGAAGAGGGACTTTATCAAAACAGGACAATATAAAAACATGAATTAGAATTTCAAGCTCAGCTTGAGAAACGATGGGCCTCATATTTTGCCGCGTAAGCAAAACTGTCGTCTCGCTAGTTTTTGATCTTAAGTCATGTAATGGCAACAAATGTACATGACTCCATAAATTGCACTCACAAACAGCACAACTTTCACATCATATTAATCTCAGCACAGAAGTAAAAAAGGGTGTCTGACCTCAGAGTCTCCAGTCTACAGTGTGGACTCTCCAGAAAACCACACAGCAGCTTCACTCCTGAATCCTGCAGCTTGTTGTCACTCAGCTGCAGCACTCTCAGATGGGAGGGGTTGGACTTCAAAGCTGAGACTAAATAATCACAGCTGATCTCTGACAAACTGCAGTCACTCAATCTGAATAGAGAACAAATTATGTAACTTCAGAAGACACTGTTCAAGGACAGGGATTTTTTTGTAGGAGCTCCTTGGTTTTTAACTGAGTTCAACCTGTTTTTATTTGATTCCTTGTGTTTTTATTTGGGGTGGCTGTGGCTCAGGTAGAGCGGGTGGTCCACTAATCAGAAGGGTTGGCGATTTGATCCCTGCTGCATGTGGAAGTGTGCTCGGGAAAGACACTGAACACTAAATTGCTCCCAATGCTGTGCCTTCGGTGTATGGACGGGTTAGTTAGTTTCTTATGAGCAGTTGGCTTGCATAGCAGCTTCTGCCATCAGTGTATAAACGTGGGTGATTGTGAAATGTAGGGTAAAGCTTTTTTTTAATCATAATCTTGCTTCATATGCAAAACGTGCTTTGCAAATACAGTTTATACCTTTATGTTCATATGTGAATATGTATGCAGTCTGTCTGTCTTTGTGAAGCACTCAGGCACAAAAACCTGTTTGCTTTTTAAAGGGCTATAAATTAAATGAACATGAAATTTGAAAACTTGAAACTTGCTCGGCCTGCTATGAGGGGGAGCCCAGCTACTGCTCAACAAAACACGGTTTTCTGTCCAATACTGTAGAAGGAGTAAAAGTGATGAAAACTATTGTGGTACCATTCTGTGTCTTTAACAAATTAAAGTCCCAGCAATTTACTTGTATTCAGGATCTGTTGTCTGTGATATCAGCAAAAGGTGCAAAGTGGGGAACATACAGAAAAGCCAACACTGAATTTAACTGTTATTGTCTAATAGTTGAAACAGATAACTTCTTGAAATAACCTTTTTATTGCATTTATGTAATTTTTGTAATAACAAGGAACTATAAGTACAATATCAGCCTTATGTCTGCACTTCACTGTCAGCACAACTTTCACATCATATTAATCTCAGCACAGAAGTAAAAAATGGTGTCTGACCTCAGAGTCTCCAGTCTACAGTGTGGACTCTCCAGAAAACCACACAGCAGCTTCACTCCTGAATCCTGCAGCTTCTTGTTTCCCCACAGTTCCAGCTCTCTCAGATGGGAGGGGTTGGACTTCAGAGCTGAGACCAGATAATCACAGCTGATCTCTGACAACCTGCAATAACTCAGTCTGAATAAAGAATAAATTATGTAACTTTAGAACACAATGGGCCTCATGCAGCAACATTTTCTTGAATTTCTCTTAATTTTCTGTTAAAAATTTAACTCAACTGTATTTATGTAGCACCTTTCATAAAAAGGTAACAGAAGTCAACTCCAGATGCACCAAACGTTCTTAACCATCCACATCTGCTCTTACCCAGGTATGCTGAATGATCAGTCCAACTTGATCTTAAATTGGAGGTGTGTGGCCAATAGTTTCTTATTAGTAAAGGTAACTATACTAAACACTGTATAAGTGCAGGTGGTGTGTCATACTGTGTGCAAATACTCAGGCAAGAATTGGAGAGACACCACCACGAATGAAAATCAAGTCTTTAAGAGGTTAAGAGTGGATTATCCAGTGTAGATTCTTCTTGTTATATTCAGGTTTTAAATGTGGAGCTCAACATTTCTCTGCCACAGTCAATGGACTAAATCACTGAAGAAGAAACCAGACTTTATCATTAAGATACTCAGTGTGGATCAGTATAATATCAGCCTTATGTCTGCACTGTACTGTCACCATAACTTTCACATCATATTAATCTCAGCACAGAAGGAAAAAATGGTGTCTGACCTCAGAGTCTCCAGTCTACAGTGTGGACTCTCCAGAAAACCACACAGCAGCTTCACTCCTGAATCCAGCAGGTTGTTGTTACTCAGCTCCAGCTCTCTCAGATGGGAGGGGTTGGACTTCAGAGCTGAGACCAGATAATCACAGCTGATCTCTGACAAACTGCAGTCCCACAAACTGAATAAAGAATAAAAGATGTAGATAAAATAATTTCTAATCCAATCAGATGTGTTCAGGTTTTAAATGTGGAGATCAACATTACTAATTACTACTAATTTCAATTTGGCCTCCTTCCCCGACTCATGTGGCCAATTACCATCTACGAGGTCACGCTATCTCATGCCAATCGGCTGGAGAGGCTGGTAAACTCACAAGTGAACAAGTGGCTTGGTGGTCTCTATCCTGGTGGAGGAGTACAAATGTGTCTCACAGAATCACAGGACTAAATCATAAGAGGCGTTGGTCTAACCACTGCAACAGGGAGGAAATGGACACATCATCTCACTCAGCAGCAGGACAGGATGCAAGCAAACCTACATTGGAAAAACCTTGGCAGAGCGCCAACAGCTGGTGGTGGGGGAAGTGTGCCGCTAAGAAGAAGCAGCCAGGATCATATCCCAAGCCAAGCGAGGTCACTGGACAAAGTGGGACAGTGTTGAGAGAAGGAAACTCTGTTGGGATGGGCTGTGGACCATGGAATGAGTCAGGTTAAGCTCCATCATCAGAGCCACTGCCCTGTCCCTCAAACTTTGGCTGGAAGAGGATCCAGCCTATTCCCAATGTATAGTTTCAGTAACTCTCAGGCACATATTGGTCGGATGCAAGGCCAGCCTAATACAAGGGAGATACACCTGGCGATACAACCAAGTGTTTGGCAGCCAAACTCAAGTGCAAGAGCCCGTAGGAAGGCAGTTAAAGCGCTGCCCGATGCCACTGAAAGAAGCAGTCTTTTTCTTTTCTTTAAAATTTTAATATCTTCAGGTTTGTGCTCAGGCAAACCCCAAATGTTTTATGACACAAATAAAATTAACATAAGCTACAATCAGTGAACTGACCTCAAACTCTCCAGTCTACAGTTTGGACTCTTCAGTCCAGCAGACAGTTTCTTCACTCCTGAGTCCTGCAGCTTGTTCTTACTCAGGTCCAGCTCTCTCAGGTGGGACGGGTTGGACTTCAGAGCCGAGACCACAACTTCACAGTGAGTCTCTGAGAGTCCACAGTCAGAAAATCTGTCAAGACATAATTATTACAAATGATGCTATTATGACAGTAAAAACAAAACAGTTTGGCAGTTCCTGTTATGATGAACATTTGCTTTTCACATCAGTGGTTTAGCTGATCTTATCTCACTGTTTGATATGAAACAATAATTCTCATCACTCTCTCTCATGAATGAAGAAATGTAATGTAATCTCTGTTTTGCATTAATCTACAGACGAAGGGAGAGAAATTTGGTTACATTTAGGCTTCAATTATGTCCATAGTCTGTCAGTGTGACCTGACCCCATGTCTGTCTCCACAAAGTTAGCTTGAGGCAATCTTAACCAGAAAACCATTAAGGCTAAAACACACCGCCAGCACCCCACAAGAAGCACCACAGCACGGGTGAATCAATCTCTCAGAGCTGGTTAGGCTTGTGGTAGATCTGCACTGAGGATAAATAATCCTTTGGTATGACTGTGAAGGACAACTGTTTACTGTTTCTTTTTCTTCTTCTTCTTCTTATTATTATAAAATACAGCAATTTTCAAATAGTAATAATCAGGTGCTAACGTTAATCACATCTGCACTTACAGAGCCTTCCTGCAGTTCCTCACAGCTGGAATCAGTCTCAGTCGTCCCTGGGTTGATGTGTTGTACTTCTGCAGGTTCAACTCATCCAGAACCTCCTCTGACATCTGCAGCATGTAGGCCAGAGCTGAGCAGTGGATCACAGAGAGTTTCTTCTCTGATCTGTTCTCTGACTTCAGGAACTCTTGGATCTCCTGATGGACTGAGTGGTCGTTCATCTCCGTCAGACAGTGGAAGATGTTGATGCTTCTGTCAGGAGAGATCTTATACATGTCTGTTTCCTTCAGGTTGTTGATGACTCTCTGGATGATTTCTGGACTGTTGTCTGTCTGACCCAGCAGGCCTCCTAAGAGTCTCTGGTTGGACTCCAGAGAGAGGCCATGAAGGAAACGAACAAACAGGTCCAGGTGGCCATTTTTACTTTTAAGGGATTTGGCTATGACCATCTTGAGGAAGACATCCAAGGCTAAGTCAGTGTCATCATCATAATTACAGGACTCATCTTCATCCAGGGATGAATCACTATCAAAAGATGAGTCAGTGTTTTTGTATCCCCAGTTTTTTCCTAGGAAGTCCTCCAGTACCTCTGTGTTCCTGTTGGTGTAACAGTGGAACGTGTAGACTGCAGCCAGAAACTCCTGAATGCTCAGATGAACAAAGCAGTAGACTGTTTTCTGGAAGATCACACTCTCTCTTTTGAAGATCTCTGTACAAACTCCTGAGTAGACTGAGGCCTCTGTGACATCAAGACCACACTGCTCCAGGTCTTCTTGGTAGAACATGATGTTTCCTTTCTCCAGCTGTTCAAACGCCAGCCTCCCCAGCTTCCGAAGAACTTCCCTGTCAGCCTCCATCAGCTCCTGTGGACTCTTCTTATGTCCCTCATCATACTTCTGCTTCTTCCTCTTTGTCTGAACCAGCAGGAAGAGTGAGTACATGTCAGTCAGGGTCTTGGGCAGCTCTCCGTTCTGGTCTGTAGTCAACATGTGGTCCAGAACTGTAGCAGTGATCCAGCAGAAGACTGGGATTAGACACATGATGTGGAGGCTCCTGGAGGTCTTGATGTGTGAGATGATTCTGTTGGACAGATCTTCATCACTGACTCTCCTCCTGAAGTACTCCTCCTTCTGGGCGTCAGTGAAGCCTCGTACTTCTGTAACCCTGTCGACACATTCAGGAGGGATCTGATTGGCTGCTGCAGGTCTGGAAGTTATCCAGACGAGAGCCGAGGGAAGCAGATTCCCCTTGATGAGGTTTGTCAACAGCACGTTGACTGAAGACTTCTGTGTGACGTCAGACACAACCTCATTGTTGTGGAAATCCAGTGAAAGTCTGCTTTCATCCAGGCCGTCAAAGATGAACAAAAGTTTACAGACAGCGAGCTGCTCTGCTGTGACCTTCTGTAATGTTGGATGGAAAACATGGAGCAGTGTGAGAAGACTGTACTGCTCATCTTTGATCAGGTTCAGCTCCCTGAATGAAAGCAGAACCACCAGACTGACATCTTGGTTTTCCAAGCCCTCTGCCCAGTCCAGAGTGAACTTCTGCACTGAGAAGGTTTTTCCAACGCCAGCGACGCCGTTCGTCAGAACCACTCTGATGTGTCTCTGTTGGTCAGGTAAGGCTTTAAAGATCTCGTGGCACTTGATTGGAGTGTCATGGAGGGTCTCCATCTTGGAAGCTGTCTCAAGCTGCCTCACCTCATGTTGGGTATTAACCTCTTCACTCTGTCCCTCTGTGATGTAGAGCTCAATGTAGATCCTGTTGAGGAGGGTTCCACTTCCTGGTTCATCAGTTCCTTCAGTCACATGTTCACATCTCGTCTTCAGACTGATCTTATGTTCATCTAAAACCTCCTGCAGACCACTATCTGCTGAAAGAGAAGAAACATATTCTGAGACTAAAATGAGAACCAGAATCCGGATCAATAAAAATGTTTCTGAATTTATGATATTCATGATAATATTAAATTCACTGCATAACACAACAAATGTCCCTGTAATAGATTATAAAGTCCTGTTTTCAGACATGAGGACATCAGCAGACAGATGTTCAGTCTTACTTTGTACAGTGCTGGTCTGACTGGTTGTCTGCAGTCCAGCTCTTGTTCTGGATCTTTCTCCACACTGGGGACAGGTGGAGTCTCCTGATGAAGCAGACTGGTCCCAGTATGAGGTGATGCACTGTCTGCAGAACCAGTGTCCACAGCTGGTAGAGACTGGATCCTTCAGGACGTCCTGACACAAAACACAGCAGGACAGCTGCTCCTCCACAGAAACATGACTCCTCTTCCTCTCTCTGTGGAGACATTTCGTCAGAACTAAAATGATCCGAATGCCCACAGAGAACAGTCGAATTCAATTCAATTCAATTCAGTTTTTATTTGTATAGCACCAATTCATAACAAAAGTTATCTCAGGACACAAGAAGTGTTGTTACTTTTTCGTTTGACTCCAGCCGTCTGCAATAATTGTTCCTTTTATGTATTTGGTAAATTAAAAACTCTCCTGCTTTCATTAACACAAATTACCTGCTTTTACTGTTTGTCTTATTGAAACATTTAGTGAGCTGAATGACTTACTGAATGAATGAATGTAGGTAATTATGTTGCAAATATATATATTTAAAAATCTTTTAGCATTTTATTATTGGTTTACAGCAGAAACAGTCTCTCATTTTGTGTCTGAGGGTCCAGGTCCAGGACTGAAGGTTGGAGGAAGACCTATGGACCTGTCACTCTTCATACAGCTGGACACTGGAGACCCTGCTCTCTCTCTCTGTTGGACTGAACTCTGCAAACACCAACATGTTTTTATTCATATCACTTGAATCCTGAATATATTCTTTGATGAAACATTCTTTTAGGAATCTCTATACACAAACTGCTGCTACTGTTGATAATTAGAGGTTTACAGGCATTCTTAGATTACAGCTTTTCTGTGTGATTGACACCTGTTACAGATACTGACAGGAAGATGATGGCACTAATGATTTCTCTTAGTCACAGATTTTTAGTTCGCCATTACATTAAAAACATGACATTGATAGGGATAGTGATAGACAGGCAGCCTTGTCAGAGTGGCTGTTATGGAATAGAGTAGAATAGAATTGTACATTGATTTTCTTGCTTTTGATATTGGCATTATATATCATATCATATTGGCCACTGGCAGCCCAGGTCTCTAAATATCGGCATCAGACATCAGTATCAGTTGTCTTACGGTGTGTCTGAGGGTCCAGGTTCATTACTGAAGAATGGAGATTCATCTTTAGAGTGGTCACTCATCATAGACAGACAGCTGGACACTGGAGACTCTGCTCCATCCTCCTCTTTCTCCACACAAACGCTCATCTTCTGGTCTGAAGTCAGTCTGAAAGATAATACAGTAACACAGACCGTGAGCTCAGATCACAATAATCAAAGTCAAAACCAGTCAGAACTCCAGCTTTTGGTTGGTTCTTGAAGTTGTTGTGGTTACTTTACACGACTGATCAGAAACTGAAGAATGTTTCATCAGGAGTCATTAATAACAGCATTAATAACAAGCACATCATGTTTAATTAGGACAGTATTTTAAAAACAGGCTCAAAGAACAACCATTTACTGCAGTTAGAAACCTCCTGATCAACCAGCATCCACAATCAATACACCCATTATTAAAGCACTAATCAAACTAATAACTACGGGAACTCAATGTCAGACAACCTTATCAGACTTTAGCAGTTAGCTAATGTTTCTGTAGTGGAGACAAAGCGTTAAAAATGACAAACTGCCACATTTAAACTGGCTTTACTTTATAAAAGTCCAATCACTGTGGAAGGTGACTATCACATGAGACCATACGAACTGTGAAACATCCTTTTATACTGTATTTACTTAGTGTGGGAGATGGGAAAGTTGAAAAGCTACAGTCGCTCTTCCTAATAAAATATTTTCCAGTCCTTCAGCATTGCTAACATGTCCCACATTTTCCCACACAATCATACTCATACATACAACATACTGGGATCTGGTCTTTTTCTTTCCTCTCTGCATTTAGGTCATATTGCTGGTGTGTTTCAATGCTGTTTAACTGTAGGCCCTTATACGGCCATTTAAAAAAGAAAAGTGTTCCATTTGGCTGGTGCTATATTCCCAACTGGTTTTCAAACTAACAGGGTGTCGTATGTGTGCGGATGTTGTGTTCAGTGACCAGCTTTAGTCAGCAGATTAGTCACACATTCACAAATATATTACTGAAGTGCAATAAAGTCACTGAAGAGTTTAAATACAACTTTGCTGTGTTGGAAAATGACACACCATGCCTGGTTCAGTTGAAGTGAAGCTCTTATTAACACGGCACTGAATTGACTTAAATAGAAAATGAGTTTTGTGAGGGTGCATCTGTATTTTACTATACGATATATTGTGATTTTGATAATATTTCCATCCCTTGTGCAGCCCTAAAACAATATACACAAAAGAAAGCAGAATAATGACTCTGAAGTCCATTGCTTCCCGGTTAGAATATGACCTCCTGTATTCTCTTCCTCTTGTGGCTCAGTGTTTTTTATTTATTCAGTGTATTTGGACAGTATTGTCTAATTTACATAGTCAGTGTTTTAAAGTATTTCTTTTTCATAATGTGTAGTGTTAGTAATATGGTGATCACTGTGACCATAGCCTAGAGAACAAACTTTGATAAACATGTTTTTGTATTTTCTAAGACAAGCCCGAGGTAACCAGTAGTTTTATAATTCAATTCAATTCAATTCAATTTTATTTGTATAGCGCCAATTCATAACAGAAGTTATCTCAGGACACTTTTCATTTATACTAACCCCAAACCAGGGTGCGAGCTACAGGGGAGCCAGAGGGAGCTGGGCTGCTCTTAATAAGACCCCTGAAAACATGATTTGTACAATTTTGGGGGGTCTCTTAAACAACATGCTATTTGTAGTCATGGATTACGCATAAACGTGGGCTACTGTGGACGTACATGAGGGAGATTTATCACTAATTCACTTTAATAAAGTTTAAATCCACCTTAAAGTGTATCTGCACAATCCTTAACCATCAACTTCACATCAGAAAACAACATTTCCTGTCTCAGTCAGTGCGCGCTGACAACGTGCGCACGCGTAACGGCAACCAGGGATATAACAGCGGGATTCTGGACTGTTAGCGGCGATGTCGTCAAAACAGAGTGATATACTATGAACCAGTGACTGTCCACAGGGAGAACACCGAGTCTCTGACAGTAACATAATAAAAAGTTTGTATTAACACTCACCCTTCCTCCCCCTTCTGCATCCTTCTCCCGCCCTGCCGACTGTCTCAACCCTCCCAGTAACCCTTGAACCTGGATCACATGGTCAGTGTAACCATGTTCAGTTGGATATTGGGCACATATTCACTCCACATCCAGCTACTTTTTCGGTTCGGTGTCACCCAGCTTTGGCAGAGGGCGGGTCGCTCTTATGCGCACGGTTTCATTTACCGTCAGTAAATTACTGAAGAAAGTCTATTTTTAGTCCCTTCTGTGTCATGTGACCCAGGGACTGTAACTAAATGCTGAATTATATATCCACACTGCACAACAAGGACACACATGTTTAATCCAGTTCCAATGCTTCTTGTAGTTTATATTAATATTCATACAGGAAAGTCTGGAATGTTTTTAATAGTTTCCATGTCTTGTGTCCCAGGCACTCCAAATCAGTGCCGAATTACAGTATGTTACTACTCTCCACAACATGGACACACCTCTTTTTTTAATCCACTTTAAACGCTTCTTTTATTTTTATATCAATATTTATATGGGAAAATGTTTTTATTTTTTTCAGTATGTGACCCAATCACTCAAAATCAATGCCAAATCCTAGTACTACACTGCACAAGTAAGAAACACCTCATTTAATCACATTTGAATGCTTCTTGCAATTTCTATAAATATTTATATGGAAAATACATATAAAATACATACCTCTTTTCTTTTAATCTGGTAATTCTACTTTATATTAGTAATATAATTCATTCAAAATGTTGGTACGTTATCTCATCTTTGTCTTCAAATCATGTTAACAACAACTATTAAGGTTAAACATTTTCTTTTACAAACCATGAAACACAAAAACAGTTGGCAACACTGAGTTTAACTGGCGGTCGTTACGTCTTCTTAATTTTAAGCAGTGTAAAAAACAAAACTTAAATATATCTGACAGGATAAAGGCCGCGTGAAGTCAGGAACACAAACTATAACCTAACAGAACAATGGCAACAGATCAGGGAGACTTTTTTATTTATTTTTTTAAAAGCCTATGAAGTCTGTATAATTGTTAAAAAAATATACATATAAAGACAAATTGTATAAAAGATTACAAAAAATATCAAAATAATCTGCTCAAAATTCATCCAAATCACATCACAAATCGAGGCAAACTGTTAATAATATACATGTTACAGCAACACATTAATGCAGTGGTTCACCCCCACCTTGATTTTTAAGGCATGTAAGAAAACATTAGAAAATATACACAGTAGGCCTACATTTCAGAATTTTGTTCACTTCTGTGAAGAAGTGTCAGAGAGAAGAAAACACAGACTATTAAACAATAAAAAAAAAAAAAAAACATAATACAGACCATGAATTGTACAAAAGGTTCCCTAAACAGGAAATAATCTGCTCAAAACACATCCAAATCTCTCATTTTACACAAATGTCTTGCAGTTATTGAGTTGATTTATATGAGTCCCTGAAGGAAAAAGGTTGGGAACCACTGCATTGATGTACACAGTGTCACGATCTGGAGGGAATATTCAGCTGTCTACATACTCAAACAGGTATGAGGAAAATATGACAGCCATTGTTGAAACACCATTTTATTACATAGTTTAAACACAGAAAGTGGTCTGACTGAGGTCTGTGTGCGACTGTAAGGACCCGTATGATGAGCCACAGAGCTTCCTGAGTGTGAACTTTTAACTGTATTCAGCAAATTTCAGAGGTGGCACCGTTGCATGCATTACAAGTCATTGGAAAGAGCGGTTTCAATTCTGTCTTTTCCTGATTCCAATGACCTTTTTCTGACTTTGTTGAGATTCAACACTTAACAATTAATATTTACACAGCCATGAACAAAAGAACGTACCTTCTCAAAAGTCAAGGTCTCTCAAAAGTCTGTGTAACGCGAAGGTCATCATTCTCGTGGTATTTGGAGAAAAATCACTCCTGTTGAAGCTTTTATCAAAAACCTTAAGATTATAACCTGCTTGGTTCTCGTTGGATTTAAAATCTCTTTAATTCCAATGTTTGTATTGTATAACATCTGTCAGTTTTAGACCTGTTTGCAACAGATTTTCACAAAACGGTAAAGTTTTGTTGCGGTTTTGCCTTCCGTTCACACAACACTGTTATAGGGCCTGAAAACACAAATGTTTTAAACTGGGTTCCAGGGTGCAATCTTTTGGAAACACCACTATTACCATCGACATGTAAACCACCAAAACACTTCTGCTATGAAAATGGTGACAGGGCTGCACTTCAATAGCCCCGTGTTTGTGCTGCAGGCTCTGCTGAGTTTATTGAAATGAAAAAGGAATTTTTAAGCCCTAAGATTGCGTCTGCAATTATGTTGTTTCACTATTAAACAATGTATGACACAAAAACTCAATTTCTTTGTGTTTGTCACATAAATCCAATCATTGTGTCTTCCTGTAAAACAAAATGTGACAAATTTTTACGTCAGCATGAACTGATTTCAACCAATAATATCAGGAAATTCACCTGTCAATCAATCTTCACCTTTTAGGGACACAGAGCGAAGATTGGATGTGTTGCTAAAAGAAGCTAACTGTCGCCAACATTAATGCTAGATGCTGTTAGCTAGTTAGCAGCTAACATTAGCTGACTGCCAGCCAAAACAGCAATAAAACCACCTCAGTACTTTATTCCCTTTAGTCAAACTGTCCTCAGTCAGCATCAGATGCTGCACTCAGTCCCAGTCTAGACCTGCTGTCTGACCTAATGCTCCTCCAGCACCATTACTGTGATCAGCAGAGATAATTACATCCAATAATCAATCCACCTCTGCGTCAATGGAGGCCAACTAAAGACCGTTTTGGACAAAGTTACACCGCCACCCACAGGTCTGGCAGGGATACTGCAACGCTGTTGTTGCGGATCCGTGTGCACAAGGAATGTTTTCAGAATGTGTTCATATGAATGTGGAACTTTTATAAAATGCAAAGAAAACCTTTTCTAATTTTGGCAAACCATTGTTGTTTTTTCCCTTTCAGAGTGAGAGTCCAGTTCTTAAAAACATAGGCTTTAACAACAAAACTTCTTGTTTAAAGATTACAATAAGTCATGTGACTGTTTGCTGGTTTTGTTTCAGCTTAGGTTCAGCTCGGTGGAAATGCATGGATCCACCTCACAGAGAGCGGCGATCAGGACTGAACTGGCTCTGGTTCCCTTTTTTCGCACCGTGTCGATTATGTCTCGAGCTTTTTCTGCTTGGACTTTTATTCTGGCTGATTGCATTTCCTCGTCATTTATAATGCCACGATGAAGGAGTTTATCCAGAAGCTGGTTCAGAGCAGGGTCAGACACCCTGTTTATAAACTCCGTCCGAACTGAGAGCAGCCTCTCCTGTGCTGGGACGCTGTCTTCTACTTGGACGTTCTCCTCGACTTTTTCTGGAAGACTTCCCCTTCTTGAATCTGGAAAATAACCTGGAAGAAAAGCCTTTTTGTTGACCAACAATCACTTTAAAACAGAGATCTCTTAAAAAATAACAAAATGAAATGTCATGTTTTTGTCTGTTACACCATTCTTGTGTTCTCTTTTGAGAAAAAAAATCTGATGTAATCATCACTGTAACCACTGCACCACTGAACACAATGGGCCTCATGCAAGAACCACTCGTACTCAGGAAAACTTGCGGCATTCCACAAATTTCTGCTATTGATGGGGTTAGGGTTCTCTTCACATTAAGGTGTATGCAGGTCGCTGTCCAGGGGAACAATGCCTGACAACGCAACATCACCTATTATAGCAAGTATTCTTTCCTCTATCTCCGTGATGGAAACCACTTCGTCTTGATTTCAGCAGCAGTACGACTCCCAGGTGACAGTGTGTTAACAACACTTGTTATTTTTTCCCGCTTCTACTAAAATGATCTCTGAGACCTGGACTGCAGTCTCCGAGCATGGGTGGCATTCATCATTCTTACGCAGGTGATTTACAAACAAATGACGTGGCACACTCGTACGAGCGACTATACGAAAAAATTTAGAGAAAGTTCAGATAAGAGTAGGAAAATGTTCTTGCATGAGGCCTAGTGGTAGTTGCTGTAGGGTGTTTAAAAGTCAGATAAAAGTGAGAAGAAGAAACTGGCTCAGATAGATGGACACATTTTTCTTAAAGTTTTCCAGCACCAGGGGTCAAACCACTAACCCTGCAGTTCGAGTGCATCAGCTTGGGCCTGAACTTTAACCACTCGACTACCAATCAGCATTAACAGTGAAAAAGGAGACAGTTGTTCAACGTGTCTTGAAAGCAGTCAGATACAGCTGTAATCAATCATTAATGTGTCGCTGTATGTGGGATCTGACATAGCCATAGTTTGTGAATAACTTTTTTCATTTATATATAGATGAAAAAAAGGAAATGTACATTCAGGGACCTTCACATTTTCTCCAGAGAGCAAAGAGATGCACATTTGCATTCCATTCACTAAACTAAAGGTGCAGTGCAGGAGGGTGAAGCCTTTACCTGTCAGATGCACAGTACGTTTCCAGACTTGTCTCCCCTCTTGGTCCTGGACCATCAACATCACTCTCTCTGTATTCGTAGTCAGGAAAACCTCAAATGTTGTATGATAATTTTTGTCGATCTTTGATTGAAACTGGTAAGACTGAAAACAGAAACCAAGCTTCATTGTCAGACCTGTTGTAAAAATGTGAATCTAGTACTCTCCTAATTGTGAATATGTTTTCAATATACAGCAACCATTGTAGTCATGATTATTCCATTTATAACCATTATACGTATTCAAGTATGGAAGTATTTTGCTGCCACACCAGAAAAAGAAAAACAGGTCTGTATCACGTTATTACATTGAAAGTATATTGTTATATCAGATGTTTCTTACATTATAACAAGATATTTTCATGTTACAAACGTATCATGTTATAACAACTCGATAACTTTGTATAAATTGTGAGAATATGAAACTCGTGTTTGAATGAGGAAACTGCTGAGAACAGACAAATTGAGGAATATGGTTCATTACATGATTTGATTACTTCCTGCTTAGATTGGGACATTATGAGATTTTGTTGTTATTGATCATGGTGGATAGTGTAAGTATGCATACTCTAAGAAAGATTTGAAAATGCATGGGGCTTTACAGAAGGAGGAATGAGTCCAACCCTCTAGTTTCTCATTGATTAGCTGCAGAGGCACACAGTTCTTGTTAGAACATGGTAAGTTTGTATGTTGTAATGCCATGAAAATATCTCGATATAACAAGGAAAACATCTTGATATAACAATATACTTTTTATGTTATAACGTTATACTGATCGCATTTTCTTTTGCTGGCGTGGCAGCGATACGCTGCTGTATAGAAGTAATTTGACTCACCTCAGGCTGTATTAAAAAGCCTTCTGGTTCACAGTGGACACTGTAACTGTGACCAACGTTGAGAAGGCAGTTCGAGGAGATCTTGATGTACTTAGCATCTTCTTGTTGGGCAACAACCTTCAGCAACAAGACATCTTTATTATGGAGTTAATGCTCAGATAGTCAAGTCAATCTTAATTATAGAGCGCATTTAAAAACAACTAATGATGAAAGTGCTTTACAGACAGATGAGAATTACAATGAAATAAAAACATAATCAAGAGCATATAAGTAAATTAATAAAAGAGTAGAATAAATCATTCTGGGTAAAATCTCCCAGACACCACAGCAATGCACAGAGAAAAAAATAAAAAAACAGATTGTGGCCGGTCAAGTCTTCATTATGACTATTAAAAGGCTGAGGAAAAGAGATGGGTCTTGAGACAAGTTTTGAAGATGTCCATGGAAGAGGAAGATCTGATATAGTGAGGTTCAAACTATTTAATAGTTCAAGTGCTTGATCATACCTGGATTTTAACTAACCCAAATATTGATGTCTCCCTCCAGCTTTATTGTCCGAAAATAAAATAAAACTGTGTGAATTTCTTAATGACTTGAATTTGTATGATGTCTCAAGGTACTGCCTCCCTTAGATAAAGAATATACATTTTTCATCAGGTTTTTCTCTGTTTTGGATTGGTACTGGACTGTACCTCTGATTGCCTTATCAGTGTAACTGACACTAAAAGATCTTCTACATTGTACAATGTTTTGGACTGTGGGTTTGATGGTCAAATTCATTACGATGGCATACACCTGTCCTCACTGTCCTAGATTGGTTCAATCAGTCTCATTAAGATCAATATTCTCCCTCAACATTTGCATTGTTCAGATTGATTTTGATTCTAACCACAACACTAGAAGGTTTGATAGAAGTGTGTCTAACCTTAATTAGCTTTATGGAAACTGGTTAAAACATGAGTTTGGCTGATGATAAATACAAAGATCGCTTTACCTCACACCGAAGGATGTTTCCCGGCAGCAGAAGCACATCGAGTACACAATGTCTTAAATCTGGAGGTCGGAGGAACAGCAGCACTTGGCCATTTATTGGCAGTGTGGTGTTCAGAAACCTTTTAACAATATCCCAGATCAGGCCATATCCAGAGAGGTGAAGGACCTCCGCAGCCACATGAGTATTCGTAATCTGCAGCGGCTCCAAGATGCTCATTCCATCATCCGTGATGTGTACGACAGACAACGCGCCTTCCAAGAGCAACGCTGCGAGAGCAAAGAGCTAATTAGTCTCTACATACATTTATGTCTTACCACTTGAGTTCAGATAGTTAAAATATATCTATTGTGGTTTTAACAAAGTACTACACATTAAAGGCCCAGTGTGTAGTATAACTGAAAACTGCTCATGTCTGTATTTTCGGAAACTCGCTAAAATGTCCTAGCTACAGCAGGTGTTTGGTTTGTCTGTTCTGGGCTACAGTAGAAGCATGGCGCACTCAATGGAGGGTGACCTGTTCCTCTGAAGATAAAATAAGTTCATTCTAAGGTAACAAAAACACAACGATTCTTATTTTCAGGTGATTATATACTAATGAAAACAAACCTATGAACATTATATTCAATTTCTCCCAATAGATCCTCCTAAAAGTTACACACTGGACCTTTAATTCAAATCTTGGAAAAAACAGCACCATCCTTTGTTTCACAGTGTGGAAAGCGGAGCTGAGAGACAGCACCATCCTCAGAACACTGGATTTCGAACAGCGGCCCTGCAGCCATCTTGCCAGCTGTTTGGAGGAGGATATCATCCCATTGGACAGTCCTGTACAGCAGCTCCGCCTCCTGAGCCATAACAAACACCAGTCCAGTAAAAATACACTGGAACACACCTGGACCAGGACACCTGAACCTTAATGACACATACGGGACAAGTAAATATGACAAGTATTTATTGTCCTGTGAGTCACATGTGCCGAATCCGCTTACTGACACGCAGAGAGCTGAGCAGATCCATGACTGGAAAACTAGTCTCTAAATATTCTCAATATCATAAAAATGTTTTCCAGGACGCATGGGGACCGCGTATAAATGTTGATGGTATAATGTGCTTCTTTGTCTGCATTTGAGTCCTTCCCCTGCTGTCTTTCACCCACTTGCAGTGACAGAATCACAACTTGATGAACCATCATTTCATATGATTACCTGTATGAAGATTCAAATGTCTGTTCAGGTGAGAAGAACAGTGGAGCCTGCAATCAAGAAATGCCCAAGTTAGTTATTTAAATAAAAATGACAACTTGTTGTAGTGTTCTATAAAGGAAATGAATTGAAATACTATACAGTACAGTACAATACAGTAGCAACTGAATATTTCTAAGAAAATGAGTCTCAATAAATGTATGAAAACAATCTGCATGTAGGAGATCCTGTTATATATAATGAATTTAGGGTTTCACAGAAAAGTCAACCAGTCGATACTGTGTGTCATTGTAGATAAATGTCAGACACCCAACTCTTCAAATAAGTAATGAGCATGTAAGGAGCTAGCAGCTAGTAAAGTTAGATTTTGTTATTTGTTTGATGCAACGTAAAGCAGTGGCACTGAATATATGGAATACATGTATAGTATATAAGAAAGTGTGGGTGTGATTCCTTCCATGCAATAATGACAAACTACAAATATAATCTTCAAGACCCACAGAGAGAGAGACCCACACTGTACACTGTACAAGTGCTCCTTTCTCACCTTTTTCTTATCGGCGGCGAGGTGGAGCTTCTTTTTCATGACCAGTTTGTCGTCAGAGTCATCTGATGGAGAGAAGAAAGTGAAAGAGAAAGAACGGGAAACTTGAATGAGGTGAGAATAATTAGTAGCCAGAATTCTACTTTCCCAACGGATGTTTGTATTTAAAGCTCTAACAAAAAGATCAGATTTGAATGTACAATAGTTTGATGAATGGGGGAAATCGTATCAATACTCACATTTTTTGCGTTTCTCAGTTATTATCAACTTGCCGCTAATCCTGTAGGGACAAAAACAATCCCAAAAGTTATGGATCAAATTAAAAATAGTTGTTTGTTCTTTGGCAAGCTTCAAAGTGCTGACACTAACCGATCAAATGTTCGGGTTCCTTGTTGCTGCACTACAGAGTAGATTTTACTATAATACATACACTGTACAATTAAAAATGGGTGTCATCTCCGTGACGTCCCCCACAGGTTTGTGAGGAGATGTTGTGATGTTTTATTACTTCCATATTGGGCTTCATTTGTAGCCATAGTGGTTGCTGCTTCATATAAATACTGCTGGAACCAGCATGGACTGACTCCAACCCTCTACTGACCTCAGAGTCTCCAGTCTACAGTGTGGACTCTCCAGAAAACCACACAGCAGCTTCACTCCTGAATCCTGCAGATTGTTGACACTCAGGTCCAGCTCTCTCAGATGGGAGGGGTTGGACTTCAGAGCTGAGACCAGATAATCACAGCTGATCTCTGACAGGCCACAGGGACCAATCCTGGTAAAAAATAATAGAGTAATATATTTTGGGGTCATCTGTAAATTAGTCATTTGTGCTTGACTTTGTGTCAGCACAATATTGATGTCATATTCATTTACAGAACAAAACACTGCTGTCTGACCTCAGAGTCTCCAGTCTACAGTGTGGACTCTCCAGAAAACCACACAGCAGCTTCACTCCTGAATCCTGCAGCTTGTTGTAACTCAGGTCCAGCACTTTCAGATGGGAGGGGTTGGACTTCAGAGCTGAGACCAGATAATCACAGCCGATCTTTGACAGACTGCAGCCCCACAATCTGAATAAAGAATTAATTATGTGGTAATGATCAGACATTATTTGTGCCAACACATTGACATTAAAGGGTAACTTTTTTTTACCTGGACCTCATTTTCCCTTGTTTTTGTGTCAAAGTGTCTAATGGAGACAACAATTTTGCCACATGGCTGCTTGTGATCCAGAAGTTTCAGAAGCATCACAAAAGTGTCTCTCTGCTCTGCGGAGAATACACGACCAGTCTGTTCTTTATTTTTTGTTTTGCAAGTAAGAAAAAAGTCAAACAACCCTTTAAAGGAAACCAAATATATCTCTCTATAAAATCAAGAAATCTCTGTCTGTCTGTGTGTGTGTGTGTGTGTGTGTGTGTGTGTGTGTGTGTGCCTCAAATATCTCTGCAGATCAGGATCAGACTGACCTGAGAGTTCCAACATGGCTGCTGTGTGGTTTAAGGGTGTGCAACGTCGGCTTTGTTTGGACTACAAAGATACCGTTAATAAATTATTTCATAAATGATTTACGAATTCCGCTAGCATTGTCAACCATAGCAACCGTAGCCACGTGCGCACCAGAGCCAATCACTGCAGAGCCCTAATGTGTAGTGATTGAGATCCTGACCCACCAAACATCCTGGAAAGTGACAAACGTTTTTCACTCTAAATTACATAATTCTACATAATCACCAGCAGTAAACTGGACGCTGTCTGACTCCCTCACCCGCAAGACGGAGAATGTTTTCCGGTGGAAAGTAAACTGATGTCTCGGTCCGGAGGGCTGGCGGTCGCGGTGATTTTTGATCACAAACACTCCACGAGTTTTTCGCCGGTGACAGACGCTGTTTTTCGGGCAGAAATGTGACGAAGAGTCGGTAGGACAGGCGGGAGGACAGACAGGAGGACAGACGCTTCTCCACATACAGCTGTGGTATTTTTCCAAAGACAGTTACAGTTACTACGTTACTGTTGTTTGGTCCTGTAACGTTGCTTTGTGGGACATTTCTCTTTATTAAGTTGAGTGAGAGACCTGTGCAGTTATCAGACTGTCTGACCGACACGCCCTCGCTCCTGCGTCCCTGACACTACCTCCAGAGGAGGATCAGGGCCGGAGTGACATTTCCCCCCTCGCCGCATCTGAAACTTTCACACAGAATCAGGAGGAGGGTGCGGAGAATTGGCGCTGGATCCCTGCATGCAGACGGCAGTGTGAATAGGGCTACTGTCCCTGTCCCCACTCTCTGCTTCTTCACACTTCCACTACTCATTTTGTATCCTCATCATTTTGGTAGTTTCAAAACATTTTTTTGATGTGGAAACCCTTACTGCCATTGCTCTCTCTCTCTCTCTCTCTCTCTCTCTCTCTCTCTCTCTCTCTGATGTATGCTAGCCTATATTACAGGGCTAAATAATATGTCCTGCCCAGTTCATTTAGTAGGCTATGCCACAAGTTAGTCTGTTTATGCCGCCAGGTTTCATCCCATTTCAGATGTAGTTCACTTTGTTCTTTCAGAATTTATATGCTCTGACCATGAGGTGTGGTACTTTCACATTAGTGGAATGGGGTTCAACTCCCTACAGTGTCCTTGCTAAAAGCCAAATTATATGAAAACACAATAGTTATCAATCTACACATTTCACAACAAACCTAAATGTCCCTGACGTCCCACCTTCAAACACAACCTCATTTGGCCATCCATGAAAAAGCTACTACCTCCCATTTTCTATAGCAATACATACTTCCTACGGGCACTGCACTAGTATTTCTAATTTAGCAGGTCAAATTAACTTAATAAGTGGAAACAACATTAATTTACTTTAACAACTAACAGTGGGCATTTTCTACAATTCCTTTAACATACAGAAGTCTGTGTGACTGCAGACTAAATTTAGTTCAACAAACATGAAAATAATAATATAATAATAATAATAATAATAATAATAATTTAAGGGAAAAGGGAGTTTACAACCATATGGATGTACAATACGTACACTGTGGGTTCCATTGCTAATTATATTCCTGTCTGCATTTGGGTCCTATTCCTCGCGGCCTTACTCCCACCAGCCACAACACTTTAACATCATATTAATCAGTGAACTGACCTCAGAGTCTCCAGTCTACAGTGTGGACTCTCCAGAAAATCAGACAACACCTCTACTCCTGAATCCTGCAGCTTGTTGTTGTGACTCAGCTCCAGCTCTCTCAGATGGGAGGGGTTGGACTTCAGAGCTGAGACCAGATAATCACAGCTGATCTCTGACAACCTGCAGTACTTCAAACTGAATAAAGAATAAAAGATGTGAGTTTAGAAGACAATGTTCCTGCTTGAAATCATTCAGTGTTTAATAATCTGTTCAGAGCTGAAGAAGGTTTAGAATGAACAAGTTTAGAAAATGGAAACTCCAACAGGATGCAGGTTGCAAACTGTAAAATACAAAGAGTGAAAAAGAGCTCTCATCAAGATGTTTCTAAAAATCCCAAATATGTCAGGATGAATTTTGGGGAAATGTGAAAAAAATACATCTATAATATTTATTTTATGAATAGTGGAGTCATAAAAACGAATCAGCTTCACTTCACAGTATTCAGTCATTTATCTCAGAGATAGGGTTTCATGAAAAAATAATTCTGTTCTGTTTTTCTAAATCAATGAGATACCTCCATCAGGCTCTCCACACCCAGGGCCTTAGCATGCCTGAGCCTAACCCAAATCACATAAACTCCAGTATGTTTCACCGGGCCCAGGCAGAGATCTCAGCCTATAAGCTTGACCCAAAGCCCTTTACACTGGCTCTCCAGCCCTGAGATACCCTTCAGCGTGCTCCAGTGGGAGCTCTCCGAGGGAGGGAGGTGCAGCCTGTCCCCCAAAGATACTCAGTGTGGATCAGTATAATATCAGCCTTATGTCTGCACTTTACTGTCACCACAACTTTCACATCAAATTCATCTCAGCACAGAAGGAAAAAATGGTGTCTGACCTCAGAGTCTCCAGTCTACAGTGTGGACTCTCCAGAAAACCACACAGCAGCTTCACTCCTGAATCCTGCAGATTGTTGTAGCTCAGGTCCAGCTCTCTCAGATGGAAGGGGTTGGACTTCAGAGCTGAGACCAGATAATCACAGCTGATCTCTGTCAAACTGCAGCGAATCAATCTAAATAGAAAGAATAAATTATGTTGATAAAAATGTATTTATACTACAATTAGACATGCTCTGGTTTTAAATGTGGAGATCAACATTACTATGTCTTAATCAATGGGCTTTTCTCTAAAATGAGTAGAGTGACTTTGTCATTGTGTTATTGTGGATCATCATGTCAGCACAACATTTATAAACCTATTCATGTCAACACTGATCAGTAGCATGCAGCTGATCTGATCTGAAACTGATTTAAGATTCCACTCGAGATCCCAAAGTTTCCGAAGATGCCAAATGTGTCAGGAGGAATTTTGAGGAAATGGGAACAAAACACACCTACTGTATTTCCTCTATTAGTTTTAGGCGTCAAACCATGCTTTATGTTTGGCATGGACTTCCCTATTAACCCCGGGCTTCTGATTCAGGAATTATCATACAGTAATACTCGGTACGACATCATCATTGTTGAAACACACAGTGCTGCAGCAGCGACGCAGGGCAGAGTCTAATTGGTTGGACCTGAAAAGCAGACTTCAGCTGTGAAGTCTCAGTCCCGTTGATAAGTCCATACAGCTCGTCCAGGGCTTGGTTGGCACGTGGTGAAATGTATGGTGGTGAGAATGACCAATGTAAACTCTTTCTGGAGAAAATAATACTGGCATCCGATCATAAGGTGTTCTAGATAAGGAGGTCAAAACTTGGGCGGCGATTATTTATTAAATATATATTATGATATTGAGACATGGCAGCCATCACCAGTGTTTTAAATGTGTAGATCAACATTGCTCCACCACAGTCAATTGACAGTCATATTAATCTCAGCACAGAAGGAAAAAATGGTGTCTGACCTCAGAGTCTCCAGTCTACAGTGTGGACTCTCCAGAAAACCACACAGCAGCTTCACTCCTGAATCCTGCAGCTTGTTGTTCCTCAGGTCCAGCTCTCTCAGATGGGAGGGGTTGGACTTCAGAGCTGAGACCAGATAATCACAGCTGATCTCTGACAACCTGCAGCCACTCAATCTGAATAAAGAATAAATGTTAAAATAAAAATCAATTTATACTCCAATCAGATTTGTTAAGGTTTTAAATGTGTAGTTCAACATTACTATTACTAAAAAAAATTTACTAATCAATGAGCTTTTCCTGAAAAGAGTGGAGTGACTTTGTCAGTGTTCCTGTCTGCATTTCGGTACTATTCCTCGCGGCCTTACTCCCACCAGCCACAACACTTTAACATCATATTAATCAGTGAACTGACCTCAGAGTCTCCAGTCTACAGTGTGGACTCTCCAGAAAACCACACAGCAGCTTCACTCCTGAATCCTGCAGGTTGTAGTTTATACTCAGGTCCAGATCTCTCAGATGGGAGGGGTTGGACTTCAGAGCTGAGACCAGATAATCACAGCTGATCTTTGACAACCTGCAGCCCCACAATCTGAATAAAGAATAAAAGATGTAAGTTTAGAAGACAATGTTCCTGCTTGAAATCATTCAGTGTTTAATAATCTGTTCAGAGCTGAAGAAGGTTTAGAATGTACAAGTTTAGAAAATGGAAACTCCAAACACCTGAACCCAACAGCAGGTTGAAAACTGTAAAATACAAACATTATTAATATTATTGACCTTGGAGGGGGAGGTTAGCAGCTGTCTCAGGAGATGCTTGGCCTCAGTAACATCACCCTTTAAGGAACAACATGAAGCTCTGCTTGGCTGTATAGTTTTTGGAAGAGAAGTTCAACGGACAAGAGAGGTGCTGGTGTTCAGGGACTCGAGTGACGGCAATGTGGCCCAGGCAGAGGGAAGCTACGCTGGAAGTGCAGTCACGACTGCACCACAGAGCTCTGTTGGGAGTAGTGACCCATTAGAAAGCAGGCCTGGGAATGTTCCCAACGCATCGGTAAGTGAATAGTTATCCAGATGAGAAGCAAAGACTGATTCAGGCAGACATAAGGGCTGCAGTGGAGTTGACAGTAGAGTATGAGTCAGCAGGATGGGAGCAAGCCATGGACCGGAAACATCAGTTTCCTGATTTCTGGTGATGGGAGTAGTGACCCATTTACCAATCATCAAAATCAAATGGATGTATGCGTAGCCCAGCGAAGCCTCTTTACCTGGGTCAAAAGTTCAAGAAACTTCTCTGCGGCAACCAGGAAAAAGCAAACTTTGACAAAGAAAGAATAACCAGGGTATTTTCAGACAAAGTTCGTCTGTGGTACTCAAGCTTTCTCAAAGGCTGGTAAATCTTTTCTGACCAAACTCGTAGCCACTCCGTCCTGCATTTGGGTTCTAGTCCTCGCGGCCTTACTCCCACCAGCCACAACACTTTAACATCATATTTATCAGTGAACTGACCTCAGAGTCTCCAGTCTACAGTGTGGACTCTCCAGAAAACCACACAGCAGCTTCACTCCTGAATCCTGCAGGTTGTTGTTACTCAGGTCCAGCTCTCTCAGATGGGAGGGGTTGGACTTCAGAGCTGAGACCAGATAATCACAGCTGATCTCTGACAAACTGCAGTGACTCAATCTGAATAAAGAATAAAAGATGAAGATAAAATCATTAATAATCCAATCAGATGTGTTCAGGTTTTAAATGTGGAGATCAACATTACTATGTCCTAATCAATGAGCTTTTCTCTAAAATGAGTAGAGTGACTTTGTCATTGTGTTATTGTGGATCATCATAATGTCAGCCTTCTACAGACATCATCCCAATGTCAGCACAACATTCATACACCAATTCATGTCAACACTGATTAACAGCATGCTGCTGATTGTCATTGTACACATGTCCGATGAGATTAGAAAGCCAACTCCAATAGCAGTGCAATCAAAATATATACAATATAAACATAGGACAAAAAGGATTAATATCAAATATCACATCATGTTGGGCTAAAAAAACTGTCCATTATTTTATTTATTAAATGGCTGTCTTACTGTATTTGGTATTTTAGTAGGTAGATGTCATTATAAAGGACAAAGGTTGGGAATCACTGGTATAGGTTATAAATCCTGCTGCCTTCATGTTACCAGATGAGAGAGAACTAAAACATCAAAGTACACAAACAACGTAAATTCTTCCCAAATATGATTTCTGGCATTTTAGGTAGTTCTTATGACGCTGATGTTTGATCAAGTGTTCATTCTTATTATCAGTTTGGTTTTAATAAGTTATTTGAAGCTATAAATCATATCATGATTGACAGCCGAGCCTTGCTTGTCTTGAGTTGGGCGGGTCCTCAATACCGCGATGCTAAAACCCAATCACTGCATCAGAACTGATATCATCTTCACTGAGTGATGGACCACAATGCGAGTCTGTGGAGGCTGAAGAACTCTCCTGTCCATCATTTCATTTATCTACTTTTGCTTACAGTCAGTGAACTGACCTCAGAGTCTCCAGTCCACAGTTCGGACTCTGCAGTCCAGCAGACAGTGTCTTCACTCCTGAATCCTGCAGCTTGTTGTAACTCAGGTCCAGCTCTATCAGATGGGAGGGGTTGGACTTCAGAGCTGAGACCACGACTTCACACTGAGTCTCTGAGATTTGGGAACCAGAAGGTCTGTCATGACAGATACATTAGAAATGTTAGAATGAGGCCTCGGATTGGAAAACCATTTTATGTTAATATAATTAAATATTTTAATCTGAACGACAGATTAATCAATTTTGACATTTTGTTATTTCCATAAACTGGATCATATTTTACGGAGAGAATATTGTCTTGTTTTCCCTCTGACATCCTCTGGCTGCTCTGCCTCAACTCTGAACAGGAAAACGTTAAAATACATCAAATCGGCCATTGAACAGTGAATCAGGTCAGCTTACAGTAGAAACCGTCTCTCCTGACTCTTTTTGTCTGAGGGTCCAGGCTCATTACTGAAGGGTGGGGGAAAGGTCTCGCTCTTCACACGCCTGGATAATGGAGGATCTGCTCCCTGTCTGAGGAAACAACAGATGTTTTACTCATATTATTAATACTAATAGAGCAGAACTAACATTCACATAATCTTGATCTGATAATAGCTACAAAAAGTTATGTTATTAGACATTATATTCCTATATCAATGCAGAAAAACACTAAGGATCAGGACACATATTAGATATTAGTCTAGTGTACAATGTTTACAATGGACAGACCGATGAATCGGGACAATAATCACCGTCGGCCCTCACTTATGAGGTCGATAAACACACATCTGGAGGCAATCTCGTCAGTGTGGCTGCTGTGGAACGATGGGAGTGTGGGAGGGTGGTGATTTATGATGTGTTAATAATGCAGTTGAATGCACTTCTAACATACTGTACCACACTCTCCATTAAATACCAGTCACATTCTGAAATCTACAGCATTTAAATCTAATTATATTATAAAAGTCAGAAAAGTCCGAAACTGAATCATCTTCAGGTCAGTTTACAGCAGAAATGGTGTCTTACTTTCTGTGTGAGGGTCCAGGTTCATTACTGTCCGGTGGAGGATTTCCTTTAGACCAGACAGACGTACTACAAACCGCATGAGTCGGTCTCAAAGACTCTGATCTGTCCTCGTCTTCCTCCAAATCACTCATCCTTTCTGAGAGGTAAACCAGTAACACAGGAAACACACACACAGTATAATAAAGTCAGTACTCCGACTCGAAATCTTCTTATTTATTTAACATAACTTAAATAAAAAGTGTGTAATGATAACTCTGGTTTAAATCCAACAGTCAGACTTTGGATAAATGTTGTCCGACTGCGCCTCGTGATGGTTCGGAAACCAGAAAATAAAACAACATTTGAAGATGTTATTTTTCCCACTAGGGGTCGCCAAAGCTTCACAGGGAGTCGCAAGGCCTTCTTGATTTTAAGTATATATCAATTTCTCAGCATTTGGTTCACTTCTGTTAAGTCAATGTAAATTGTCTAATAGAACAGTGGCAAAGCAAAAATACATATTACAGACAGACAATTGTACAAAATAGTTCCCTAAACAGGAAATAATCTGTTTAATATTCATTGTTTTACACAAACTTCCTCTAGTTACTGAGTTCACTGTTTGGGTTCATTGTTCAGTTTTAATATAATATGAAATATACATAAAATATGTCACTTAGAAAAAGGGGCCCTTAAGATAAAAAGCTGGGAAGCGCTGTTCCAACCGAATAGATTCATTAAAAGAAGAGGTAGAAAGTGTGTGTTGCATGTTATAATTAACAACTTTCGACCACAATAAGAAAAATCTGATCATAAACAACAGGCTGTTTGTATGCAGATGTTAGGGGCTAAAATACAACAACACACATTATTTCCAGGTATTTTCATCAGTTTGTCTTGAATGTTTTCTTCCTAATAGACTCTTCATCCTGCTCCCTGTCGGCTGTGTTTGTATCTCGTATCTCTTGTATCTATCTTGGTTTTGATCTTTCCTTTATTTCATTTGTATATATTAAACTGCAGCAGTTCTACCTTTTGCTAAAGTCAAACCCACAGTATCAGCCAACATATTTCCCTTAATGGAGTCCTTTCTTCCAGTGAGTAAAGTATGTTTTATGCATATTTGAAATGATATTCAATAATAATAATAACAGCAGAGAACAGTGTAACTGCAGGAGGTTTGTAGAAAACCAGAGATTTGGATGAATTGTGAGCAGATTATTTCCTGAGATTCAGAGATCAGAGTTTTTTAATTCTGTGTCTGTAATTTGTGTAAACAATTGTATCATATTTATATTATATTATACTGAATACAGACTCTGTGGTTCGCAGGATGACAAAACGAAACTGAAACTACATTTTTCGCTACAATAAAGGAAATGACAGCGAATAATTTCCACATTTGTAGCACGTGTGTGAGGTGTTGATTTACTGTCTGTGACGTTTTTCTTATAAAATGACGTTTGTGTGACGTGGCGTTACTTCGAACAGATCTGAGCACTTCCTGCTTCCCGTAGTTGTCCCTCGTTTAAAGCTGGTTTTAGGTTTAATAAGGTTGTTCCTGATCCGACCGGAGGCTCTGAGGCATTTATAGAGGGGGGGTCGCCCCCCCCAAACACACACACACAGGCAGAGTGGTTATAGTTACCACATTAAGATTTCCTTAAAGGAGGGGGGGGGCTGCAGACCCTGCAGACCCTCTAACAGTTGAATAATAACAGGACACTTACCGTTTCCCAACTGAGTTCCACCAGAAAACACCAGCTGACACCCTTCCTGTCCAAGTCCTTCAAAATAAAAGCCGCCATCTATAATGAACACACCTGGAAATATCCTCAGTAAGACTTTCTCTGATAATCAGTGTAATAATAATATTGATTTCCCCACTAACAATCAGGATCTGCTTTATTGACATGGAGGTTTTCACAAACAAGGGATTTGCTTTGGTAAGTTGTTGGGTCACAATGAAACATAAATAAAGATAAAAACAGACGATATAAACAAATATAAATAAAATGAGATACAATATGAACAATATGACTAAATCAGTGAAGAGCTGTACAGGAATGTGCCACATATTGTCCTGCAAGTTCACAGTATGCTGCATAAAGGATTCATTATTACGGTGGCCCTGAGGTGCAAATCACAACAGCAAATCAGAAAACACAACACAAAAAGAGAAAACACATAGATATGGACTATTGGAACTCCTGTTTCTACCTCTCTTAGGTATCCCACATTAACATGGACGTATTAATGCAATATTTTCTTTATTTAGTGGTTTGAATTTTCAGATTTGGCAACTTGAACGCATAGGTCTGGTGGTGTTGTGTTTCCGGTTCAAAGGACGGACCAGTTCTTTTGTCCAATCAGCGACGAGGGTACCTACCTTTTCCGGTTTGGTTAATGTCGTTGTGTTTTCTGATTTGCCGTTGTGATTTGCACCTCAGGGCCACCGTAATTATTAATACATTTCAGTAATAATATTACAGGCTAATCATTTCAATCCCATCCTCGGATTCATTTCTTACTTTTATTACTTTTAACAAACAAAAGTGGATTTTAATCATCGTCAGTCAATTTAGGGAGAAAGGACACAATTACTAATTTTATGGGGCGCAGCAGAAAACTAATATAACTAGTAAAGTAATACTTTATAAAGGAGTAATGAGTAATAAATTACATTACATATTAACTGGCTCAACACTGGTAATAACAAATAACAGTGTGTAAGTTTGTCCTTGATGTAAAAGTACATATATTTAAGCTTTATAAGTGTTTCTTTGAGCATTAATAGTGTGTTTATTTATGAAATAGTCATTTTTCTGGTGAATTAAATTAAATGTTTAGAAGTAAAGGACTTCCATTCAACCTTTAATCACAAACCATCAGCATTTAGAAAACACATCTTTACATTAAACCATGTTAATCTACAGCGGAGACCTTTAATTTACTGCTTGAATACACTAACACTTTTATATCCTCGCTTTATTTTGAAGGGCAGGTATTCATGGTTGGCTGCTTCCTGCTGAGGTCTTCTGTCTCCTCTTGTTTGAGGAAATGAACAGCCGGAGGGATCAGAGACATTCCTGTGCATACATCTATGATTTATAAACCTTTTCTTTAAGTTATTCTCTGAATTAGTAAAAAGCACAGATCCTCATAACTTCAATATAATTCATTTATTCCTCTTCTGTTGTCGTCCTCCTTTAAATATTAAACGTATGAATGTTTTCTGTCATTAATGCGAACAGCGCTGTAAAACACTGAGGCTGTGAATCCTCGTCAGCCTGAGAAATGTTACACAGCAAAAAACACTTTTAATTCTCCCTAAACAGACCTAATGGTCTAAATCAGTGACTCCCAACCTGGGGGGTCGAGTCAAAGCTTCGTGGGGGGGGTCACGAGAACTTGACTTTAAAGGGAAGTAAGAAAATCAACCAATCAGGGACAAGAAAATCTTTTAGAAAGAAACAAAAGCAGCGTAATAAATATGTAGAAGTGTAAAGTATCAGGGACCCTCAGTATCAGGGACCTTCAGTACACAGAAATATTCAAATACACTCGGTATGTTCTTGTGCTGTCTGCAAAGGGGAGACTTGTGGGTATCCATAGAACCCATTTTCATTCAGATATCTTCAGGTCAGAGGTCAAGGGATCAAGACACCCGTCTCAAACCCTGACAACAACAACAACAACAACAACAACAACAACAACAACAACAGCAGCAGCTGTAAAGATGTTGGAAGTGAAACCAAATAAAGAAATGACACTTTTAACACTTTTAATGTAAAAACACAAAACAACGTGAACTTGAAAGAACAATTAAAGTGCAACTGGTTCCATCTTCACCTTCACCAGCGAGTCCTCACCGATACCAAAGCTCAGTGGCTCCGGTCTGCCTGAGGTCCACTGCGAGGACCGGAACCGACCTCAGTCTCATTAAGACATCCTGTGCAGAGGAGTCCTTGCTCGCGTGGGGAACAGGTTCACTGCTCAGCCTCCTTTTGCACCCCCCCCAACTTCAGAGGGTAGGAAGAAGTTGTGCCTGCAGAGCGTCTATGCCACAGCGGGGATGAAGTACTGCAGCGACACGTCTTCATGCAGCAGAATCAGGTGGACGACCCGCTCGTGGACGATATCTGAGGGAGGACAGACAACGCTGATGTAACTCAGTCACGTGACATTGTGCGTCGGACTGTTTCCAGCTGTGCACAGACTTACTGCACATGGCCTTGCTGGGGTTGACCTGCTGGCCCACGAGGAACTGCTGCAGCTTCCTGATGTCCACCCGGGCCTGGGCCATGGCCTCTGGGTCCCTGCTCTGAGACGGACCGCCGTCCTGGGAGGCGTCGTCGCCTGGAGGGACGGAGGTGATTGACATTTTATCATTTGCTGATAACGAACGTGTTTAAAAGCAGACAGTGAGGTTGTTTTTACCCCACGGAGGGTTCCCCAGGTCTTTGAAGTGAGTGGTGACTGAAACCAGATCCGTCTCGATCTTCAGGTTCATCTCTCCGTTCAGGTTGGCCTCCATCACCTGACACACACACACACACACACACACACACACTTTAACTGAACAAACTCAAACTTTACTTCAGCTTCCCCAAGATGGAGCATTCACCGATTACAGCTACGGTGGCCAATACATCCAACTTTAATAACAGACTTAATGGTTGAGGAGGAATGTGACCCTACCAGGAAGTTGGAGAGGTTCTTCATTCTGTCCACGACGTTCTTTATCGTCTTCAGAGGAGGCAGGTAGATGCTGACCTGTGAGGACAGACGACATTTATTCTGAACTCTCCAGAGACGAAGAGGACTCACAGGATCAGTGTCTCCACTGGAGGCTGAAAGTGTGCCACTTACGTCGAAGTCGGGCATGTTTGGTTCTTTGAACTCGTGCCAGAGTCTCCGGGGGATGACGTCAACCGGGACGTCGTGAGTCACCACTCGGTTGATGCTGGACATGGTGGGCTGGACGGGACAGAGGGGGGGGGTCTCATCAATAAGAACAGAATAAAAACAACACAGATGGTCAGTTCAGTCTTCGGCGAGACGGCGTGCGTATTGTTTTCCGGTCTCACCAGCTCGGCGGCGATGGTGAGGCAGGGGCAGTGCTTCTTGGTCAGTTTGACTTTGACGGTCTTGGCGTTCTGGACCGTCTTCAGGGCTCTGGACAGGTTCTCTGGAGTCACCTCCAGACAGATCTCATTGTCCTCAGAGGACACGCCCTCCATCTGGTACTCGTCGAAGAAGTTGGCCTGCAGGGAGGAAGAATAAGAACGGAGCCACGCGAGGAGGCTTCAGTTTTACCTGCTGGAGCTGAAACACGCTGTAGATCGATTCGCTTCTTTTTAAAACTAAAATATCAGAAAATTCACAGATTTCAGCTTCTAAATGGGAAGATTTGCTGTTTTCTTTGCAGTAACTGATAATAGATTGAGTGTATACGGTATAAACAGTCCCATATTCAGCTGTGCTAACAGATAACTGATCAATAAATTAGGCTACGCTCAGTTATATTTTAATATCTAATATCAGGGGCCAGATTTATACTCGTACGTAGAAACCCCGTTTTATGCCCCGACAGGTGGAACTCTTACCTGTGACAGTTCACACCACATGCTGACCCCCCCGTTGGCCACTTTACCCGACAGGACGAAGAACAGGTTGTCTGGGGTCAGCCGCAGGACGCACATCTTCGTCAGCTTGGAGATGGTGGTGACGACTCCTGGTGAGAGAATTAATAAGAGCTTCATCCTTCTTTTAATAAACGAGAGAAAATGATGATCAGACGTCAGAAACACAAATAATAATCATTATTATAATAGAATTACAGAGATTGGTTGTAACTGATCATTCTAACTGTTCACAGCTGATGGGAATATTTCAGTTAGTGAAGTTTGATGAAGTTAAAGAGAAATAAATGTGATTCTGTGATTTATATTCAGGGTATTGTTGCCTCCCTACAGAGAGTGGGAGCAGTTAGTGACAACCTTTCTGTATAAAATGTTAATGTTGTCCATTAATTGAAGAGTTCACTACGGTTTGTTCCTTTTGATGGAAATATATTTAATTTATTTAAATTAGAAACTCTTTCAGGTCGCCGAATTAAAGACCGCCTCCAACAGTTTATGAAACTTACAGAAATTATAAACTTCTACATTCTGAATTTAATCTGTTTGTGTTTCCGGTCACAAATGTGACTTTTCTTGCTGAAGTTTGGTGGAAGCTAACAGGGTAACGTAACGTAACGTAACGTAACGTAACGTAACGTAACGTACGTGTAAAATGGGTCAGACACGCGACGTCGATGATTTTCCCTCGAAACTTCATGTTGACACAGAACCGACAGAACCGACCGGGAACCCACAGAACCGACAGAACCGACAGAACCGGGAACTGCAGTCGGTGAGCTCGGGAGCTCCGCTGGTTCCGCTTCAGGCGGGAGGTTTTTAAAGCGCACCGCTTGGTACGTTTGTGTCAGAGGTCCGACGGAAACAGCAGCCAGAGTCAACAGTTCCGGTAAATGTAGACGGTCAGTCAGAAGAAAGTTAATAATAATAATAATAATAATAATAATAATAATAATAATAATAATAATAATAAAAAAAATTAATAATAAAATATATAATAATAATAATAATAATAATAATAAAAAAATAATAATAATAAAATATATAATAATAATAATAATAATAATAATAATAATAAAAAAATAATAATAAAATATATAATAATAATAATAATAATAATAATAATGATGATAATAATGATAATAATAATAATAATATATAATAATAATAATAATAACAATAATAATAATAATAATATATAATAATAATAATAAAATATATAATAATAATAATATATAATAATAAAATATATAATAATAATATATAATAATAATATATAATAATAAAAACACTAATAATAATAATAATAATAATATATAATAAAACACTAATAATAATAATGATAATAATAATATATAATAATAATAATGAATCTCAAATGAATTAATATTATTTTTTCTCCTGTGTTGTTGATTTGCTTGTTCAGGTTGTTCAACTAGTTAATTAAAACATTAATAATATATATATAATAATAATAATAATAATAATAATAAGGTTGTTTGAATAAATTCTAATTTCAACATAACTGAAGAATATGTAACATTAGTTTGAAAGCACACCTCCCCTTTTCTTTAAAGACTTTATGTATGATTATATTTCTTATTGGGGCAAAATATGACACCTGCTGAAGCTAAATTACAAATTAAACCTCTTCTTTTGTCCTATTTTTGAAACATATTGTCAGAATCTCTAATTGAACCTTTTATATTTTCATTTCCCCTCACGTGTATAAAGTTCCCTAATTAAAAACATGGCGACCCTGCTGACCCATAAGCTGCCTACATCACTAATGCTTAGACTGTGAGCAGAGAGACACTGTCCCTGTGTGTGTGTGTGTGTGTGTGTGTGTGTGTGTGTGTGGATTAAACAATGACCTTTGCTCGTGCTGTAGTTCTTTCCTTTCTGCTGCCTCTTACAAATAAAGGCTCGATTATTATTTCCTCACCACATTAAAACGTTCACCCTAATCTCATTTAGTCTGAAACAAAAGACCACCAGCTCCGTAAGCTGCTTTAATATCTGGACCAGGGTCAGTTTAAAGGTTTATTCTTCATCCTGGACCCAAAGAACGACAGTGGAGTGGAGAGAGAGGTGATTTCTGAAACACTAAAGAGGGAAATACAGTTCTGTTTCTGCATTATATGGAAAGAACAACTGATAATGTTTGTACTGTTGAGGACATTTGAACATTTAAACATTTAATCCTGGGTTACTTTATTGTGCTGCTCTGTTGTTGTAGCAGACACACAGTTTCATATTGATATTCATTTAATAATAATAGTGAATATAAACTTAATAATGACATTAAACTGTAATTGGAGTTTTTATGTTTCTTTCATTTTACACAATAAAAACATTTGAACTGCTGTCCTATTATTTATCTTCGACCTGACTGTCTTTATCATGTTGGGCTGTATATTATATGTACTTTGTTTGTTTTATGTTGTATTAAAATGTAAACAAACACCTCGAGTTAATAATCGATCAGTTTCCTGATCGTGTATCGATGAGAGCAGTTTGAGGCAGCTCTCCGTCCTATTGGTCCTCGGCCTGTTGGTCAGCAGCCAATCACAGCTCGCCGTTGTTAATATATTGTTGCTCACAGCTGATCAGAGTCCCTGCAGCCTCGATCACACCCGCTGCAACTAAACGGGGCTATTATCGATCCTGATTGATTGATTGGCATCGCGATGGCGCCGCTGTCCATCCAGTCGGGAGTGAATTACGCCAAAACTCTGCTTCCGGAGACTCTGCTGAGGTGGGTGAACGAAACTTGTCGGTTTTCTTTCAGTGGGAAGCTCCGAGTGTCGACCACCAGCTGACTGTCTGCAGATGTTGGAAACCACTCTGATCTGAGGCCTTCTGTTCCTCTTTTTAAATCTGAAGACTTTATGTCTTTGTTTATGTTGTTGTTTGCAGTTCTGTGTATCCAGAACGGTAAAAGTGACTTTATTTGTACTCAAAGGCATCCAGCTTGACCAAAATATAAGAACAACAAATAAATCGAAATAGACAAACATGATACAAACAGGATAAATGAAGAAATCAGGACTCACAGAGATCAATACAGAAACCATTCAAATAAACACTGTGGAGTAAATGAGGCAGAAACAGGTGAAAACAGGTGTGGAAGTATTTACTTGAGCAGAAGAGGCAATAATGTAAATATGTTTAACTCTATTTTTAATTTCAGCCAGAAAACTATGAAAATGAAAGAAAACATAAAATAAAGCTTTTAATATATGCACTTAAAAAGTGAACTTTTTATTTTTATTTTTGTACATTGGAGCCTTGAATCTATTTCTTACTCTCAATATGGGTTTAAAATGTGATTTAATGTGAGGAAGAAAAAAATACATCCAAAACAACTTTAAGAATGTTAAAATCTTAAAATTGTGAGACTAATGTAAAACAGCAGAGAGCAGCTGATAAACTGAACAATGAACCCAAACAGTGAACTAACTGCAGGAAGTTTGTGTGAAACCGGTGATTTGGTTTGGGGATGGATTGATTATCGGCGTGACGTTTCCGATCTGATGCATAGATGTTTAAAACAACATATATATTATTTTTAACGTACTATAAACCTGTATGATGCTAGCACTGTTGAATGAGCTCATTTTGATTACTTTATAATACGCAGTGGCTTCATCTATAATAATACATTATTTATTAGTTGTTTTATATTTTGTATTAATAATATCTGCAAAGTAACTGAAGTTATCAAATGAATGTAACTGCAGTAGAAAGTATAAAGTATCTCAAAATTGTACTTCTGTGGAGTAGTTGAGTAAATGTACTTAGTTACACTCCTCCACTGTTTATTCAAATATTTTCTCTATTAGTGTGAATGTATATCGGTTCTGCCTGAACTGAATGTAATGCAGAGATAAAGACCTTCCATGAAGCTTTGGTGACGGGGGCCAGGAACCAGCACATTAAGGTGTAAGCAGCTTTTAACGCTGTATAGGGCTGCAATTAATCAGCCGATTATTCTTTCCCAATTAATCGTTTTTAAAATGCCCAAAAAATGTGTCAATGAGCTCCATTTACGAAAGAAAAGCAACAAATCCCCACATTTAAGAAGCAAATGTTTGACGTTTTTGCCTGAAAAATGAAACAATTAAATTATTATCAAAATAGTTGGCAACTTATTTTCTTTCTAAAATCTGAACCTGCAGAGGAACCAGTTGCTCCAGCTGTCAGACAAACGTCGAGGAGTTTAAGTATAAAGTAGGAAATACTTTAGTTAGAGAGCCAACAGTGTCCTATTAATCTGATATTTTATAACCTGATAATCTTTTGATAACCTGGCAGGTCTGTATCTACAGTCCAGACCACCATCTCTCGTCACATCCTGCCCTCAGCTCAGCCGCGCTATTTCAAGGTCTGCACCAGCAGCCGGAGGCGGCGGCGAGGTTTGGAGGCGTGCTCCCTGGACGAGCTGCTGGAGCAGGTGAAGATCCTTTCTGTGACGTTGTCAGACACGTCACACATCTTCTGCGGCACAGACTGTGACACTTTCAGTGATTGGTTTCCTTTGTGCTGCGTCTCAGGCGGTCAGGGTGTTCATGCTGTCCTGCCAGTTCCTGACCGTGGTCCTGGAGGAGGACGGGACTGTGGTGGACTCTGAGGAATTCTTCCAGTCGCTGCCCAGCAACACACCGCTGATGGTGCTGGAGGAAGGAGAGATATGGACGCAGAACAAGGTGAGCATCAAGTCCTGAGAAAATACAGAGGGAGAGGCCACAGTTGGGGCCCGCTTTGGTCCTACGGTTGGCCGAGACTGTTTGAACGCAGCCTGACTGAAAATGTTTGGAGTCATGCAGGATAAATCATAAGCAAAGTTTTGCAGGATTTTGAGTAAAATATATCCAATCAGAACCGCAGCTTTTCTGCACATCTGACCAATCACTGTAGTTTCACTGAGTTTCACCAATCATTGAGCCATAGGTCACCACACTACTGGTGATTTTACTGAATTGTACAATAAAAGCTAATATTTCTTGCAGTGTTCACTCTCTCCTGCAAGTACATTGCAAAAAAAGGTCTAAAAGCATGAAACATTTTTAGAAAGCTGTGAAATCTGAAATTTTAGGCTGAAACAAACCCCAAATAATCCAGTGTAATCCTGGAGGAACTGCCCAGTGTAGTCTTCCGTTGGTGAGGCTGTTTGTACTGAAGGCCTGGACCAGGTTACGGTGGATCCCTGCTCTGTCCTGACCTCTGACCCTGTTGAAAGGAGGAAGGTCCAGACTTTATGACAGATCTCTCCAGCATCACATCCAGGTTTTGTTTCCTGTATGTTTCAGATGTTCCCGAGTTTCCGTCAGCCAAAGAAGAACGGGATTGCTAAACTGACCTTCGACCTCTACAAGCTGCACCCCAAAGACTTCCTGTGCTGCCTCGCCGTCAGGGCCACCCTGTATGAGATGTACTCGCTGTCCTACGACTTCAGATGCAGCCGGGTGAAACACGTCTTCAAGTGAGTGGAGCTCTGCTGACCTCTGCTGGTGACCCGAGGAAACTGCAGCCGACCTCCGCCTCATACTGCAGTGCAGTGGTGGACAGTAACTGAGTGCATTTACTTTAGTGCAGTTTGAGGTTTATTTATATACAGTGTGGCATTAAAACAAACATTATATAAAATACATTCATGCACAAAATGGAGTAAAAGATGGAATAAAAAGGTAAATGACTGAATGTTGTTCAGTCTGTGGAGCTGAAGACGGGTTGTGTGTCTCCCTGTCAGGTTGCTGCTGCGCTGCTTCACCTGCCTGACCAGACTGACGGGCCAGCTGCTGCTCTACACGTCCTCATCGTTACTGCAGTACACCGCAGAGGACGACTGCTAGAGAGTGTGTGTGTGTGTGTGTGTGTGTGTGTGTGTGTGTGTGTGTGTTTCTCCACTTAATGGATGAATTCAGTCCATCAGTTTTAATGTTTTCCTCTTGCTCACTGTTTAATCCGAATGGAACGATCTTCCTCTTCTTCTGGACACTGAGCACGTTTTAACTGTGTGTGTGAATGTCAGGAGGAAATTATTTCAACTGTCACAAATTTGTATTTAATGCCAAAATGAAAAAGATTAAAACAAATTTAACATCTGTAAATCAAAGATATTAATAAAAATAGACTTTTCTAAGTTCTCTAGATCTGTAAGTTTCTGTAAACCTGGAGGTCTCACTCTTTGGATTTCTTTTAGTTTCTGTCTCACAGCTTGTTCTCTGCAGAATAAAGCAGTCATCAGCACGCAGCGATTCCTGTTTTATAGCTCTGTGATGTGTAAAGTGACACTGCTGCCGGCCCCAGCAGCAGCTGACCGATGCTTCATCATCTCTCTGTAAGAATGTCTGGCACATGTTCCCTCACAGAGCAGAGAAATCCCCCTCCAGGTGTCCTTCCTCATTCCTCTGCACTGGCCGCAGTGAGTCACACTGTGGACTGTGTGGAGTATTCAGACCTCAGCAATACCACCATTTATTCCACTGTTACAAGTAAAACTCCTGCATTTACATCCTTAAGTAAAAGTATAGAAGAACAGAGTACAACAGCTGCAGGTTGCCCCTTTAGACTCTGTGTAGCTCCATTTATCTCTATGTGACCATTTGGATAATCAATTAATTCCAAATAGTTTTATTGTACGTCAGATGTAATTAGCTCTAGTGGAAGAAAGTAATTCCAGCATAAGTCGTAACGTTTGTAGTTTCTTCATTTAGATCAATTCTATACACATACATATGAGAGTAATATACCGACTAGTTTTGAGTTCAATTAACTTAATTTACTTTAACAATAAATTGGTTATTTGTTAAAGTTAAATACTTTTATGCTTAAATTGTTGGAGGAAGAATGAGCAGCATAGAAGAGTTACTGGCACCCAATCAAAGACATCATGGTTAAATTGTTGAAACTGTTTCAGGTGATCAGCTTTTACAGTGTGGAACTGGATTACAGAAATCAATCAGAGATCAATAACACCTGAGGTCGGATTCAGTACCTGGCAGCAGTAACAGTGGGGTTATTTGTGCTGAGTGGGGCAGATAGACCCCCGGTTGTTCCCTCAGGGCGTGGTCGCGTGGACGCGCGTGAGAGGAGGAGGAGGAGGAGGGGATGAAGCCGGTCGCGCGCTCCCGTTTAACAGACAGACGCACACCGACGTCCGGCAGCGGAGGACCGACAGAGCAGCAGCGGGGAGAACCACACCGACAGACGGACGACAAGATGAGAGAAATAGTTCACATCCAGGCGGGACAGTGCGGGAACCAGATCGGGACCAAGGTACTGACCCGGTTCGTGTGTGCTCCTGGTTCTCTACTGTAAAGTGCTGCTAGTATGTCTCAGCTTCTAATGCTCACTGTAAAGCTCTGATACACTGTCAGTACTCCTGCTCTAAAGCAACTGCATCCATAACAACGTGTCTAACTTTAGTTTAAAGTTTACAATCAATACACACAAATATTACAAAGAATAGAGGCTGAATGTGGAAATGAGTGTGAAATGACTCAAAGACAGTAAATGTCATAGAGCTTCAGTGGGAAGCTGGAAGGAGCAGATACATTCATATTTAAATGTTTTACTGTCTGGAAGGACAGTGACAGAGTACTGATATCATTGTTTAACCTTCTCTGTGTGGATCGTGCACTTAAACAACTTTATTAAAGAATATTTAAAAGTTAAATATTCAGCGTGTCCTCACTCTTGAGCTGTCTCTATCAATTAAAGGCAATAAAAGCCCCCAAATATATCTATCTATATATCTATAGATATAGATATATAGATAGATATATATATATAGAGAGAGAGAGAGAGGTTTTATGTGATATCTCTGTCTCTGGACTTTGGGTTAAGAAGAGACAGGAGGCCCACTGCTCTGATATACATTAATACTTTCTGCCTTGAATCACACTCATTGATAAAACTTAAGGCACAACGGACGTAGCGGACTACGTTTGACCTGAGGCTGTGAACTGGTTCCTAAGGGGGTCAACATTTCTGCTCCGTAGCTCGGGGCCAGAACCAGATCAGTCTGGATCAGTAAAATCTTCAGTTGTGTGCTCTCCGTCCTGTGATAAACTCAACACAGTGGTGAGGGGGAGTGAAGTGAACTCAGAGGCACTGTGAGACTATTCGAGGAATCTGGGAGAGCACACACACACACACACACACACACACACACACACACACACACTCTGAGCAATCACACAACTATTTCAGCTGAGTTTTCTGGGCTGGAAGTCAGAGGAGTGAACTTACAGCCGGAGGTGAGAGTGATACAGGAGCAACAAAATACAGTAAATTAACAGCGGGTTGCGTTCTGTAACCACAAAGGCTGCTGGGTAATAAAGCAGTATGACGGTGTGGAAAGTATGTACTGTATCTCAGCGGTGACGCAGCTTGTTAAACAAGGCCCCGGTTGTAAATAAAAGTAGAGAAATGGCTGCAGCATGTTAAAGACGTCCATACACTGCACACAGGTTTAGGTCACTGATAGAAAAGTCACATTAAATGACCTCTCACTACCTTATAGGACTCTATTTGACCACCTGGGGTTAGCATGTCAGGAAGGCAGTTAAATATACTAAATATACTAAATATAATATATTTTAGTGTTGGAAAAACTGGCCATTTTCAAAGAGATCCCTTGACCTCTGACCTCAATATATCGGAACAAAAATGGATTATGTGGGTACCCTCAAGTGCAGTCAGCCCACCCGCAGTTTATTCCCTGTGGTATAAATGTGTTGTTTTACTGTATCTGGATATTTCTGCACAATCTGTGATGGAATTGCTTTAATTGGGATTGACTAGAAAGCTGAAACACTTCATGCCACCCCTGTATAAGTCAGCGCTCCTCCTCTTGTACCAACCCCAGTCAAACGAGTCTGGAGATGCCCCCGACAGTCAGGTGTCTGAACACAGCTGTGGGCAGAATCTCTAACTGGGTCTCATCCACCAGTTGGACTTCAGGTGTCAGAGAGTGTGAGACAAGAAGTCACCAGGTTCGGAGGTTATCTGAGCTTTTTCTTCTTCTCTTTACTTGCTGCTGTGACTCAGTTTTGGGAAGTGATCAGTGACGAGCACGGCATCGACCCCGCGGGGAGCTACGTGGGTGACTCGTCTCTTCAGCTGGACAGAGTCAACGTCTACTACAATGAGGCGTCCTGTAAGTACAATACAACAGCAGAGGTGTGTGTGTGTGTGTGTGTGTGTGTGTGTGTGTGTGTGTGTGTGTGTGTGTGTGTGTGTGTGTGTGTGTGTGTGTGTGTGTGTGTGTCTGTGTGTGTGTGTGTGTGTGTGTGTGTGTGTGTGTGTGAGAGTCACTGTGAGTCACACACTTCCTCTGAAGGACTGCTGATGTCTGAGTTTGGCTCCTGTTGGAAAAATAAATCACATTTCACCTCTGAAAGCAACACTAAAAGCTTCCTGCGGGTTGTTTTTGCCTTTATCCGGTGCAGTAGTTTAATGGTTGGTGGTCAATCAAACAACTGATGCTGGTGAGGTATTATGAGTTTTATGTTGCCAGTTACGAGTCTTTCTCTGTTTGTGCAGCACATAAATACGTCCCCCGGGCTGTGTTGGTCGACCTGGAACCAGGAACCATGGACAGCGTGCGCTCAGGAGCCTTCGGACAACTCTTCAGACCAGACAACTTCATCTTTGGTAACACTCACCTGCTTTCATTCCACAGGTTCATTTGTGGGTTCATGCAGTTTTATGTTTACAGGGTTGTTAATGTGAAAAGACTCATAGGTACCTGAAAATAAGGATCGTTGTGTTACCTGAGAATGAGCTGTTTTATCTACAGAGGGAGCGGGTCTTGTTCTTCGAGAGCGTACTGCCTGCCCGACGTTGTTTACTTGGGTATTTTGTCCTTAAAAAAGAAAAAAAACGTTTTGTTTCTCCACTTAAAATCCCCTCTGACTGACTGACTGACAGTGTTGATCTGCACGCTGTTCTCCGTGGAATTTGGGGGTAACTGTGTCTGTTTGCTGCACAGTGCCTTTATCAGCCTAAAACAGCTGCTGCTGGAAACACTGAGACCCAACCAGGCAGGAAACGTGCTGCAAAACCAAAACTAGGAGCTAAAACAGGCTAAAAAGCGAGATATCTCTCTGTGTTCTTAACTGTCAGAGATACTTTGTGTGGTTACAGAGGTCCGAGGAATCTTTCCAGCATTAAATTTGTACAGTAAACAGACTGAAATAACTCCAGCGTTTGTTTTATAAACTGATGTCTCAGTAGGAGAAGAAGCAGGGAGGGTATAGATCTCTCCGTCTGTCTCACACACACACAGAATGAAGTCGACTCGGTCCTCCGATCCGCCCGCCTGGGAAATGGGTCACCAGCCAGGCGTGTGTGTCTGCACGCACATTCCCATCTGCTGTGGCTATCATTTTACATTTCACAGATAGACTTTTTCTCTGTGCCGATTGGTTGTCTGCAGGTCAGACAGGTGCGGGGAACAACTGGGCCAAAGGTCACTACACGGAGGGAGCGGAGCTAGTGGACTCGGTCCTGGACATAGTGAGGAAGGAGTGCGAACACTGCGACTGTCTCCAGGTGAATAATGGGTTTTTATCTTTCTGTGTCTCATGAGTAGGGGGCACTTTATGTACTTATATTTATTGGTATCATAATCTCCTTACAATGGAAGAATTACCAATTGAGTCAGATTCCCCTTGAAATCAATGAAACAAGGCGGTACAAGCACTACCGCTTTTGTCCACAGGGGCCACCAGAATCAACACACAATGAAAGCTCCTTGTTGCTGCTTTAAAAAAGGATTTAAGAGACCAATGCAATGATAAAAAAGTTAAAGACAACAACAAAAAATGAGTAATTTAGATAGTTAAAGATAGCAATAAAAGCAATAAAAAAATTCAAAGTTCTTGTCTCACTGCTTGTATTTCCACAATATTTAACATATGTATATATATAATATGTTTTATGCCCAAAATAAGGGATCAAAAAAGATTATTTTCAGGTATTGTTTCATCATAAGAACAGTAAATCTACAGTTTCATTGACATGAGGTTATCTTCATAGTAATGACATCAGTGCCAAATAACATAAAATACAATACAGAAGTATCTGAGAACCAAGCCTGACCCTGCATCTACGTTACTGTCATGTTTCTCATCTCTGTTTGCTGTTATTCTGCCTTCAGGGTTTCCAGCTGACTCACTCTCTGGGAGGGGGCACCGGCTCCGGCATGGGCACCCTGCTGATCAGCAAGATCCGAGAGGAGTACCCCGATCGGATCATGAACACCTTCAGCGTCATGCCCTCACCTAAGGTATCAGGAGGAGGGACCAGTTAAATACAAAATCTTTCTTTCTGCTTTTTTATCTTTCTCTCCTACAACTAAATCATTCTCCCAGTAACCCCTTTCTTATGATCTTGAACTTGAATTAATTCTACAAATAAAATTGCAACTATTTAAAGCCAGAAAATGCCTAAAAACATTGCAACATGCATTGCAGTCTTTTAGGAAAGCTGCTGTGAAATCAGGCTGCAAAGTGCGCGTTCTTGCACCTCAGTGTGCTCTACAGGAACATCTGACCTGTCTGTTTTTCTTTATCCTGTATTTGAACTCCACAGACAAACAATTCTTTTACTTCTCCTCTCCTTCATCTTTCTTTTCTCCGTCCCTGCGTCGCCTTTTTCTGTCCACATCCCTTCATATTTTATCTTTTGGTCCCTGCAGGTGTCTGACACCGTGGTTGAGCCCTACAACGCCACTCTGTCGGTCCACCAGCTGGTTGAAAACACAGACGAGACCTACTGCATCGACAACGAGGCCCTGTACGACATCTGCTTCCGCACTCTTAAACTCACGACGCCCACCTACGGTGACCTCAACCACCTGGTGTCGGCCACCATGAGCGGCGTGACGACCTCGCTCCGTTTCCCCGGGCAGCTCAACGCAGATCTCCGCAAGCTGGCCGTCAACATGGTGCCTTTCCCCAGACTCCACTTCTTCATGCCAGGATTCGCTCCTCTGACGGCCCGGGGGAGCCAGCAGTACCGAGCGCTCACCGTTCCCGAGCTCACCCAGCAGATGTTCGATGCCAGAAACATGATGGCAGCCTGCGACCCTCGCCACGGACGATACCTGACCGTCGCCACCGTCTTCCGCGGGCCCATGTCCATGAAGGAGGTGGACGAGCAGATGCTGAATGTCCAGAACAAGAACAGCAGCTACTTCGTGGAGTGGATCCCCAACAACGTCAAGGTGGCCGTCTGCGACATCGCTCCCCGGGGGCTCAAGATGGCCGCCACCTTCATTGGCAACAGCACGGCCATCCAGGAGCTGTTCAAGAGGATCTCTGAGCAGTTCTCGGCCATGTTCCGCCGAAAGGCTTTCCTGCACTGGTTCACGGGCGAGGGCATGGACGAGATGGAGTTCACAGAGGCGGAGAGCAACATGAACGACCTGGTGTCCGAGTACCAGCAGTACCAGGAGGCCACCGCCAACGACGGCGAGGAGAACTTTGAGGACGAGGAGGACGAGATTGTTGAGTAAGGAGACCGAACAAAACTGGTAAAACTCTGAGGGAACACTGGTAGAGCGACCATCCAGTAGTTACGAAACACTAAGACAAAGACGATTAAGTCAGTTTGAGTTCAAATAATTAACTCTTAACAAAGTCAAAATATTAAACATTTGTCACAACTTAAAATATTTAATTATTAAAATTAATACTGCTTTAACTTGAGAAAGACTTTGTACTTCGTTCCTTGTAACGGTAATAATAACTTATTTTATTATTTTATTTCAGACAAGACATCTAATTGAATAATTCAAAGCTTCCTGAACTAATTAATCCAAATCAAAACAATTGTTTGCAGTGATTTTTTGATTCTTAAAAATGTGTTCCCATAGACTTATTTTGTCTCTTTGGCGAGTAAAAGGCTCAAGTTCATGGCAAACTTCAACCAATACAGTAATATCGTCGAATTGTCTCACCAACCGTCAACTTTGGTTTCTTTAACGGCGACCGCAATCGTTCTCTAACTTTTTTTAGATTTTGATGAAAACAACATGGATGCTGATGTAATGAAACAAACTGCTTCAGTAACATTAATGATTTGAAAAGCAGAAAGAAAATCTGGATGAGATAACGGTCGGGGTAGCGCTAACGCTGTCAGGATGTTTCTCTCCAGCTCTTCTCTTCTTCTTCTTCTCTTTTCCATACTTGACATCATCCAGATTTTAACTCCTAAATATTAAACATTGAAAATAATTGGGGCAGCCCAGATGATTCTGCGAGCAGGTCTGGATGTTTAAGATGGATCTATAAACCCTTCAAACCCATCTGAACATCCGGGCCAGATTTCTCCTCCGATCGTCGGGAAGGATAAATCGGCCTGAAGCTCCTGTAGTATGAGCCTGAACCTAACCAAACTTCCAATCATAAATGGTGACAAATTACCCATTTTGTTGTTTAAGTACGAGCTACCGAGTATCTGGTAGCAGTTGGTACAATAATAATAGCGAATGTGCAAGTGAATATGTGCATTAGGCATCACAAATGTACAAACCGACTGCGTCGTTATTGGAATCTGTTTATCAGCGTCTATCACTGACGGACTTCAAATATTAATGATTTATTATCATTCATAAGTGGCATATATAGATGTTAGTTCAGTCCATCTAACTAGCTTGCCGAGATAGTTAAATTATATATGGCTAGTTTTAACATAAAGGTTCTTCTAGGCTAACTGGCTACTTGGAAAAAAGGGGGAACACGTATTTATTGAAATAAACATTTATTTTGCAGTAATTTATCATTGTTTAATGCCAATACCTCTGAAGTAAGTAAAGGAGCAAAATATTAATACAATTAATGCAAATTCACCACATATTCTCCGTTAATTAGACCAATCAAAAACTGAAATTGTTTGGGAAACACCTTCAGAAGAATACTTTGCATTTGATTGGATGAACCATTTGTCTGTCAGCATCTGTCACAGGTGAACTTCAACCACTCAGATCAATGAACCATATAACGAACATCTTTTCCACTGAGAAAAACCTTCAGTGCCGTTCTCATCTGCGCTAACCTCTTTGGCAGTCGCCATCGCTCTTTAACAAACAGCGTCTTCTCGTACTTCTTCAAAGGGCGCTGATTGGTTGGATTGGATTGAATCTTGGCAATGTTAATAAATGCACTGATATACACAAGTTGAAGGCATATTTAACTCTGATTATGTCATTTCTAACAGACACATGAGCCTGATCAAACCTTTTTGTACTGTATTGTGTTTGTTGTTTTCAGACTGTGATTTTTGTACACGTCTAGAGTGGCTGAAGAGAGGTTGAAATAAAAGCTTCTTTCAAGGCCTGACACTGTTATGTCTTCTGTGTTTGTGATCTGTGTGTTCGACTGGATCTGTCCCTGCTGTTGCATATTTATGTTATACATGAAGTGTTTGGCACTTCGTTCAGGCTCTTCTTTCTGTTTAATTATCCTGGTAGTTTATGACTGTTGTTAGAACGGTTTTTAGCCCTGTATGATAGAAATGGCTTTAGCAGCGTTGTTCTGCCACTTTGGTCCGGACTGAAATACCTCAACAAATATCAGATTGATTGTAATGAAAGTTCATACAGACATTCATGGTCCCCAGAGGATGAAGTCTAATGACTTTGTCGATCCTCTGACTGTTCCTCAACCGCTGTAGCTACAAACACTGATGCAACTTGACTATTAACTTAATATAATCTTACAACTCAGGTGTGAAGGAGTCAACTTCAATTGAATTTTGGCTAAATTTAGGTTTAAATCACTGATCCCTATAGTGGTATCTAGCCATGAACATTGTTAACTTGTGGTTTTGGTCTCTTCCTCTTTGCTTGAGGTGATAATAATTTAATTAATTGGTGCTCAAAGCATTTTAGACTTTTTGAAATGTTTGTCTCTTTTTATTCAGTGCCCATAATACAGAGAACACACAGGAGGAGATGCTCACCTCCAATGACTCCAACAATAACTATTATTAGCCAACAGACTTTAAGGCTTAATACATTAAAAAATGTAAATGTTGGCATTACTTGTTTTAAAAAGCCTTTTAAATTCTCAGTAAACCTGTTTAATCTCCTGAATATTCTTCCAGAAATCCAAAAAAAGGCAAATTTTCACTGTTGTTATTGGACTGTTTGTGTCCAGCTTTAAATGTTTCCTCCAATTTTTCGTCTTTTATTATAGTATTTGTTTCCAATTCCGACTTTTCTTTGACATCCGTATTGTTTCATTTTGGAATAACCCTTTTATAAATGACAGTCAACATTTTACTTATTTAATAAGAGTTATTAAATTAAATCATGTGTTTTTGAGACAAAAGTCTTGTGCAGCTGCTTTGTATTGATTTAAGAAATACAAGCAGAAAGTAAGGTACTCAAAAGTATCGAGAGTCGGCTAGAAGCCTGAAATAAAGAGCAAATGCAGAGGGCTTTTGCTGAGGACCTGAAGTCACCTCACTGTACTGACAAAATAACACATCAGTCAGGAGAGAGAGAGTGAGCCCACCAGCGGCCTGCTAATCTCCCTCGTCCTCCCTCGCTGTGTGTGAGAGTTGATTTCCCAGCAGTTCTGTTTGTGTTGTGGATTATGTGACGAACAGCAGCAGCAGTTGCTGTCAAAGTCAAAAACGCTTGGCTCATGTCTGTCGGCCTGAGCTGATGTCTGTGGATCTATTCTCTGCTGGTGGCTCTTTGTAACTCTAGGTATTCAGCAGACTCATGCAGCGCGACAGCCAATCCACAGCGGTGCTCGTCTACCTTTGACTCTAAAGCTTCAGTATTGTTGCTGTGGTTGATTACTGGATATTGTCAAAGGGGCTGTTTGACAGATAGGACAGGTTAAGGTCGTACAATTAATACAATTATCTTAACTTACCCAAGTTACCTTAACAGTAAGTACTTTAGTTACTCAAATCAAACATCTTTCATGCTTAAATTGTTTGAGTTAATAAACAGTTCAAGGCGATCAACTTTGTCCTGAAGGTGGCGCTAGAAAAATGGTAGAATCTAAAGGGTGCATCCTCTCTAAAGTCCAACAGTTTAATGTTTCTCATGTTCGAGTGAATCATTTTTCTTGATGGCGACGCTCGAGATAAAGATCAGAGGATTGTCCACTGTGCACCTTGAATTCCCACAGAAACAGAAATCAAAACCAGAAGTTATTATTTCTATTTTGGAGCCTTTAGTTTTACTGCAATCTTACTGTGGAAGAGCTCGACTGGCCCCCGTCCAACCCCTTTGGGATGAACTGGAACACCGACTGTTGGAAACCAGAAGAGTGGAGGCTGTTATAGCAGCACATTATTGAACACGGTGTCACAATCACAGCGGGCTGCAGCGTTCAGCTGTCCACATACTATTGTCCATATTGTGTGTATTTAAAATGTTTTTTTGCTGATGATGGAAAAACAAGATCTTTAACTCCTGCACTCAAATAGTCTCATTTTTAAAGTTTATATATATATAAATAAGTATTTAAAATGTGCATATTGTTTAGTGAAAAACTGTTAAACCATGACAGTAAAATACTCTAAATAGGTTATATATAGTTTTTGTAACAGTAAAACGCAGCCATATCTTTTATTTTATCAAAACCTTTATTTATGTTTTTTATAATATCGGCCATAATTGATGGTCAAAACTTGTATTTATATATTAAAATATGGAATAAAACCAATAAATAAATATATTGTGAAATAAAATAATTAGTACAAAACAACATTGTCTGAAACAAAGTCCACAAAAAATATAATAAAATTTAAAAAAGTGTTATTCTTCATACTGCCATTTTGGATTTTGACACAGATGATGGTTTTATTTTATTTTTTAATGTTGGCATGAAGTTTAACTGTTGTTCCTCCAACAGGAGCTGGAATGCAGAGCGCCAGCTGGACGAGCCAATCAGAGAGCAGGAAGACAACTTCAGCCCAATCAATTAAAGGCAGAGGCAGATCAACACCTGGAGACACAAAGAAATTCCTCCACATAAATGCTTCCTGTCTGACCTGTGAATTATAAATAGTCAGGATCTCTGGTGTAGAATATGTCTACAGTTTAAATTTAACATTAACGCCCCAAACTGAAGGTTTATTTCTGGATGATTCTGAAAATGATCAGTTTTTGAACCCTAAATGTGAAACATTTTTTGTCAATGTTGCTACGACAGTGAGTTCAGTCAAATAAACAAAGATGGTTTAAAAAAGCAAACATACAGAAAATGAAATACAGTAAAACAACCTTTGTTTTTAACAGAGACCTGCAGTGTGTTATACTTTTTATTTGGAAAAAATTCAATTTATCTTGTTCATGTACGATTAAAGCAAACAGCAAATCAGTACTGATGATTTTACGTGATATATTTCTCGTAATGGATAGAAACTTGTTGGTCTGCAGCGGAGTCAGACCCTCTGAGATTATAGTTCACTTCCAGGACCTCAGCAGAGAGCGGTTGTCATCCTGCTGACATTTGGAAACACACAGTACGAACTCCTGAGTAAGTTCTTCTTTGTGAACCTCAGAATGATCAAAAGGATCACAGTGAATGAACCTTAATTATTCCCTGTAACTTCAACTCTGCTTTATTTAATAAACATAGAACAGCACACACTTTAACCCCTGATGTTCATGGACCCACAGCTCATTACTGCTAATGAAGAACATGGGCTTATACTGACCTCTAGTGGTTACAACTAGGAACTGCAAAAACAGAACAGGGGAGAGTCAAATAAAGGATCAAGGAAATCCTTACACAACACACGGTTGTACAACAAAATCAAAGGTAAGCTTAAAGCGGTAGTTAAAAGTGCATTTACCAGTAGTGAAATTCTGCATGTGCCAGTGTCTTATTACTGTAGGAATTCAAATGACAGGCACATTGTTACTGATGCCCCCAAACATCAGTCTGACCAACCAGCCATCCAAGATGAAACTCTACCGTCCACTTTCTCTAGTAGTCGTTAATTATTCCCTTAAACATTTCCTTTAACTCTTCCCTCCACTTTCTTCCAGAGAACCACCCCATTATCCTTCCCTCTTCCACTCTGCACTGTCACATTTTAAATCTAGAGTGAACTGATATCATATGAAACTAGATGACCTAATGCATCCATCGGTACCAACCGTGTCATTCTAGCATGTCGGGACGGAGGCTGAATAATACTCCAAAGTTAGGCTCAATCTTGGCGATGGAAAAACTGGCATGGCTATTTTCAAAGGGATTCCTTGACCTCTGACCTCAATATATCTGAATGAAAATGGGTTCTAAATGGGAAATGTCTGAAAAGCTGAAACACATACTTCAATGCCACCCCTGCATAAGTCAGTGCCCCAGTTGTGCCACCCCCAGTCAAACACCCTGCTTGCTTCCTGATGTCATAATGTCCTGTAATTCTCAGGAGCAGACACTAGGAGGTGCTGCGACACAACTCTGTGACTCCAGTGAATTTAACAGCCTGACTGAGCGACCCGGCAGACATTGTGTTACCAATAACTGAACTCCCTGACTTTGTACACTGATGAATTCAGCCAGTGTTTCAAGGGCAGCTGTGTGTGTCTGTAAATCCCTTCAATGCAAATGCATGTGTTTCAATAATTAATTCCACGTCCCACCTCATTCAAGCAGCATTCAAAGTTTGTTTTTTCTCTTCTGCGCAACAAATTCACCTCAAACTGAACTTCAGAAAACATGAAGGTGAGAATCTCTGAGACTTTTGCTAAGCCAGCAATTTTCTGAATATGTGTTTTAGTCAATTAACGTACCTGTGAGATAAGTCCCTGCCCCGAACAGGCGACCTCAGATAATTGGCTGCGGCTAACAAGGAGGCTCTGATAAGTGGCTGACTGTAACGCGACGGCTCAGATGAGAGGATAATGTTAACGAGAACGCTGCTCTGTGAACGACTGCCAAAGCGCTGCGGAGATGAGCTTGCACAACAGCAGATGGTTTAATTGGCAATTACGGGGACAAACCGCGCCTTGCTTCGAGTGCTTGAATATTCAGAGAGGCCGTCTGCTCGGGCCGGAGCTGCTGGTCGCTCCTAGAAAATCTGTCGGATGTATTGATCTCCCGTCATGTCTGCCTTCAACTTAACAGCCTTGTTCTTGTTCAAGCTACACAAAACGTACCAGATAATTTTTTAACCACTGTTAAAAACAGGGTGTCGCTCATTAGAGACATCGAGTATAATTTTCACATATTTCGGTAATAATTACATTGCACTCACCATTTTAATTTATGATTTGTTGGAACACGGTCAGATCATTAAAAAGAAAGGTGCAATCTGCTTTTGGGTCCCACCAGTTGAGGAAGCATGTTCTACAACACTGGTTCACAACCTCAGGGTCGTGACCCCCACTAGGGGTCGCCAAAGCTTCATGGAGGGTTGCAAGGCCTTCTTGATTTTGAGAGATTTAACGAAATTTTAAAAATACACACAGTAGGATTATATCTCAACATAGGATTGTATCAGAAAAACTAATTTGTGATCAGTATTCACAGGAATTAATTTGCTCAGAGTTCATACAAATCTCTAGTTGTGGATATAGTCAGGGGTCATTAGTTTACTCAATGATTGCACAGCTTTTTTATCCAATGTCCCATATTTTAATTGGCTCTAGTTTTCAAAAGTGAAACTACTGCAGGATGTATGCTTTTCTGAAACCTGGCTTTTATCCAATGATTGTTTAGAAAGCAGAGAAGGCTGTCATCATGGGACCGTCTCTGCTACGCCCAACGGACAAAACTGTGAGTCACCGAAAAGTCACTAGCTGTCTAGATGCAGAAGCTGTGAAACTTGAGCTTCCTTTTATATTGTATTTACTTAGCATGGGAATGTGGGCAGTTGGTATTCAAATAAAATATATTTGTGAAGTCCTTCACATGCTAAAGGCCTCACCTGTGTGTTACTGTGTGCTGCTTGATCAACCAGAGGGCACAGTGATGTTACGAGACAATGGACAGAATACAGATGTTTAGATAGACATTATATCAGCATTTTAGACCACCTCTCAGCACTGCTAACTGACCCACACTGACCCACACAAACATGCTTTTTGTCCCACATTTGGTTTGTTGGGATCTGGTCAGCCTAGCGGCGTCAAAAGCCAATCTCTAAAATTTCCAGGTTTTCCAGGTTAGTGGAATCACACTGGAGTTGTGTTTGTGTCCAACTGATGAATATAGTCACTCTCTTTTAGCTCTGTTTTTGGTCTCCACCAACCCCTGAGGGAAATATCTGTCTCTTAAGCTGCTTAATGCTCCACTATGTTCACCAGCTAGTCTCTTAACTGTGTCTGTATTCTTGTCTTTGCCCTCGCTGCTTTCTGCAGTCAGTGCGAAGATTGCAAACATTAATCCAAAAGACAGAGTGGGTGACAGAGGGAGGCCTGCTGTGGCCTGATGGGTAATGATGGCAATAACACACCGAGAGTTCAGAGTCTAACTCACAGACTGGAGAGAGAGATTTATAGGTATTATTATGGTATAAAATAAATATTTTTAAAGGTGTAACCAGTAAATTTTAAATATTTATCTTGGTAAAGTGTGTGTAAAGGTTCATTCCTGACCTTGGGAACCTTGAAAAATTCTAAATTTCAAGGTTCACTTGCCAGCTATTTCCAGAGCTTTTGACCATATCTAAAGGTAATGGAACTTCCTCAGGTGTCCTCATGTCAGTGGTCACCAACATTTTACCTTTAAAGGTCCAGTGTGTAACGCTGAGGACGATCTACTGTCAGAAATAAAATATAATGTCTGTAGGTATGTTTTCGTTAGTGTATAATCACCTGAAAATAAGAATCATTGTGTACCGTCTCTGGTGTTCTTTGGCTGTAGTTTCTCCTACACATTTGAAAATCTACAACTTCACCAGTAGATGCCACTAAATCTTACACACTGGACCATTAAAGAACCCACTTTTTTAGTGACATATTATATTATTATATTCAACTATAACATCAGAGAACAGCTGACAAACTGTACAATGAACACAAACAGTGAACACAGAGCGAGAGATTGTAATGAGTTTTTTATTTCCTGTGAATATTGATCAGAGATTAACTATTTTTAGGCACTTATACAATTCTGTCTATATTTTGTATTTTTTAAATTTTTAACAATCACATATACTTAATAGGCTTCAAATTCAGTGTTTTCTTCTCATTGTTCTATCAGTTCTTTGATTGTTTGAACTGTTTATCAGAGAGTGGCTGTGAATACAGTCTGTGTTCAGGTCTTAAGAGTTTATATCTTTAATAATAATCACAATAAAAACAACAATTTCATTTTCTTTCTTCACAGAAATGACCTAATGTATATATTTTGTAGTTTTTCCTGTGACCGCCTATGTTTTTCTGCCCTCTAATGGCCACAAAATGCTAAATACAGCTTTAATATAAACAGTAATTACCAGTCTGCTCTCTGCTCCTACTTCACACACACACACACACACACACACACACACACACACACACACACACACATCAGTGCATTTTAAAAATAACCTCCTCAAACCCTTTTCACCCCTTCAGCACATGCAACCCCACATCGAGCGGCCTCAGCAGCGGCTGTTTGCAGAACTTTATTGGCATTTTTACAAATAGGGCAATTACCAACATGCCCTGGGCCTCTGAGCTGTTTTTATTGGAGCGCTTGCCATGTATGGCTCAGGAGTGTGGGCTGGGGGGAGAAAGAGGGAGGAAGGAAGGAAGGAAGGAAAGGAGGAAGAAGAAAAGGAAAGTGAGATAAATGGAAGGGGGGGGATTTTAATTTGGCGAGGTTCTGAGAAGCTGAATGTGGGGACTGAACCTTAGCAGAGATTTGCTGCCGTGGAAACGGGGTAAAAAGGGGGGAGGAGGGGGGGTAAAGAGAGAGAGAGAGAGGTACAGTAGCATGTAAATATAAGAGAGGGGTGAGGAGAGGGTGAAGGGGAGGAGAGAGAGAGGGGAGTCTCTCCACTTTGAGAGGAGGGACGCCGGTGGAGCCGCCTCCTTACTCCCTGAAGACACACACACACACACACACACACAAACATCACACACCTACACTCACACACACACACACACACACACACACACACACACACACACACACACACACACACACACACACTTACTCGGTAGGAAAGGAAAGAGAAAGGAAAAAGCCGGGAGTGCAGCAGACTGAAGGGAACAGGGAAGAGGAATGGGGCTGAACTAACAAGCCTGAGCGAACACACACACACACACACACACACACACACACACACACACAGAGCCAGGCAGTGAGGAGCTTCAGGCTGAGAGAGAGAGAGAGAGAGAGAGAGAGAGAGAGAGAGCGAGCGAGGCAGCAGCAGTGTGAGAAGAGACCAGAGCCGCCGTAACAGCAGCCGTCTGCAGGAGCCGCCGGGAGCTGCCTGACAGTCCTGGATCAGGGTTTACAGGACAGTCTGACAGCCGGATCGTCTCCTGCTGGAAAAGTGTCACAGTTTATCTCCTAGAGCATCTTGATGGACCTGCTCCTCCAGCAGCTCTCTGTGCCAGAATTCAGACTTTTTGATCAAACCAGACATCTGAAGAGCCTGCAGACCGTTTTATGATTTATTTCTCACAGGGGGAGAAGTTTAATGATCTGGACTTTGCACATCATCTTCAGTTAATTTAATGTCTCCTGATTTTGGATTTTTGGAGGAAGGGAAGTTTAATAATCTGGATTAATCTGGATACATTCCTATGAATTATTCCAGGAGCTGTAGTAGATAGAGTTGTATAGTCTAGTCTATAGTTTTTTGAGATTTGAGATTTTAAATGATTTCAGTTCTTGCAAACCAGAGTTAATCCTGATCATCACTTGAAATTCAGCAGTTTTATGATGGGAAAGAGAAGTTATCTGGACTGTGCCAATGACCTGGACACCTGCTGACTCTCCTTCAGTTTATATGAGGAGCTGATGAAGAGGTAAATGGAAAAGGAAGTGGTTTTCAAGGACAATCAACAACAGATTACAAACAGTTTTATCATTTATTCTGGACAATGAAATAAGCAATTTAATCCTGGTTTTCACTGGTGATCGCTTCAAACGCCAACCAGACGACTGAAGGATCCACAAGCAGTTTGTGAACAGATCACTGGAAACCCTGTAGGCGACTGGATTGCAGAGCGTCTTCTGCTTTTTACTTCAATAGTAGTTTAACCCTTTGGATCTCCAGCATCCTGTGAGACTGCTCACAAAGCTGCCTGCTGAACACCACGGCTCCAACAGCCGGAGGACTTCAACTGTCTGCTGTAAATTTGCTGACTACGAAAGAGGTAATTTGCAAGATTTGGCTCCTGAGAAGCTGCACAGACCGGCTCCAGGAGCCACTTATAGGACTCGGTGAGTGAAACAAACTGCCTGGTGGTTTTCCTCAGTAGGAGGAGATCTGAAGGGTTGTTTGGGGATTGCGGAGTTTGGCACCTGTTGCATCTGAACGACCGGCTAGCTACTGTTTGACTCTAATCCTGGAGATGTTCTGCATAAAAGTCATTTTATAATCATTTGCATTATTTGGATTTTTGCTAATTTTTGTGTTTGTTCTGCCAGTCTATGAGCCGACACCTGACAGCTGGTGGAAAAGCTGTACTCAATTCAGAATCTTGTCAGTTGAATCAGATCTGGCTGTTTTTTAGATTAGTTCGATTCGACTATAAAGCTAAATATCAGCAGTTCCTGCGGTGGAAACGCAGCTACAAGACAGTCATGACTCAGCCTACCTCACCTTTTAATACCTTTCTTCATCATCACAGTCACACAGGACGGTAGTTAAGGAGGCTAGACCACCGGTTTGTCCGGCGGTCCAGTGTCTGAAATAGTCACCAGTACTGAGTACCGGCACATCTTTTTTTTTGTCTATAAGTACCCTTACTTCTTCTTGAGTACCGCCACCTCTGGAGAGCATGGCCGTACCCAATATTGAGGGATTTTCTTCACAATGTATGTGATAAAAGTCGTAAAATTGTTGCCAAAAAATAACTATATATTGTATAATGTGTGTTGGAGAGGAGAGAAATCTGTAATTACCACAGTCCACAGAGATATAATATATATATATATAATAATTAAGCAGTATAGTATAAATAAAAACACACATTTACTGTTTGAATTTAAATCCAAAATGATGCAAACACAAAGATGAAAAAAGGTCTATGTAATTTTACTAAATCATTAAGAAGACGGTCCTGAAAATGTCCTTTTTAAATAAAATGCATTAAAAAATAATTAGCAGCCCATTGCCAAAAGCTTGTAAAAATGCCATCATTGATAAAAGGATATGTGACCCAGAGTGAATGTCCCCGGTAGATGAAACGTCTCCTCCTTGAGCAGCTAGCCGACCTGTTATCTGATTTAAAAAAATGTTGCCTCTGAGTATAATCCATCTGATTATAACAGATTATGTTTGTGTTATGGAATGAGAAAACAATTAGCAAGTACTTTCTGGGAACACAGTGCATGGATCAAACCTGAGAGCTAATATGTGGTTTTATCTACTGGGATCAGTTTGAGAACAGCTGCAGCAGCTGTCGCCTCTCCGCCACCCACATTCCCATCAACAAACTCGTTTAAAGAAGCAGCCGATGACCGACCCTTTCCTGGTCTTCTTTAGTTTAAGATCTTAAGAGCCCGATTTCGTCATCTGGATCTCTGAGGAGAGTCTGTGCGACAGATGACAGCGGTGAGATCTGCTGACTTCTACTGAGTCTCTCTCTGTTTTCCAGTGTGGTAGAGCCACAACCACATCAGGAAATCGTAATACGGGCTAAATAACTGGACGGCAGAGATTGTGGATGTGTCAGCAAAAAGATTTATAGCTGCGGGACAGAAAACAGAGAGTGAGCAACACGGCCTCCTAGAAATTAAGTTACTGTATTATTAAATTGTTTTTGCCTGGATTATGTTCAGATACGTTTTATTCAAACATTTCGTCTATGGAACACGGTGGAGTCATAAGGAGGCGGTTGGGTTTGATAGTGGGCGTTCATTTAAATTAATAAAAAATCGTAAGTCTCAAGTCACTGCAGATTTGTGAATAAAGTCACTAAAGGACAACAAATGAAATACTCAGTGTCAGTTTATGTTAATGAACTTTTCTTGTTTATGTTCATAGAAAACATCCTTCAGTCGGCGTTTCTCTGAAAACGTATTTGCTGTTGTATATGAATGTAATTTGTAGGAGAGGGCTGGACTGAAAGACCTCAGATGACTGAAACATCTCTCCACTGGCTTGATAGTAACTTCAAGAGCTGCTTGATTGAGAGTTCTGGTGTCTTTCTTCAGATATTTAAAAAAGTAAAACCAGCTCAGTGACTGACAAGCTTTCCTTTTAAAAGTCTACAAGCTTAAATCCCGCTTTGAGAAACCCTCGACTGACCCTGCTAATGGAAGAGATAATTATCTTTTTAAACAAGAACATCAGAGGGGAAATCAAACAACTTTCAGAGCTGCTCTCCTCTCCTGAACCCTTCAAGATCTTTGGGAGAAAAGTTTTATTAGTTTGGTTGTTTTTGTGCAGACAAGCTGTCTGACAGAAGTTCTGCAGCGGAAATAATTCCAACGTTGTAAAAATCAATATGATTTCAAAACACTGACGTTTTGGTTGATATTGAAAGGGTGAAGAGTTCATAAAACTTTGATGACCAACGTTTCTCTGAATGTTAATTGCTGATCTTCTTTAGAGTAAAATCATTGATTGACAAGAGAGTTTTTTTATTATTTTAGAGCAAAAGGCTGAAATTCTGAGTAAAGATCTGAAGCACTGACTCTTTTTCTCTTGTCACAGATCTCCTTGTCAAACATCAAGGACATCTTTTTCCACTGTTCAACACTTTTTCATACATCAGAGCGGTTTTCTTCTGACACCAACAAAGATTTTTTCTCTATTCTGACATCATTTTTCTTGTTAGACGCTTATAAACAGCATTTTCCAGCATTGCAGAGCTCCCGCTGAAGGATATTTCCATTTTTCTTTTTCCAATACAAAGACTTTTTTCCCTGTTGGATATGTTGAAGATGGCTCTCTGTTAATGATTTTCAGGGACATTTGCGCCTGATTTCTGCGGCGTGCTGACTGCAAAAACTACAGCCACCACTGGGAGGTGACGTGAGGACAACATCGCAAGGGAGTCTGCTGCGAGTGTGTGTGCATGCTGGAGAGAGAGAGTGTGTGTGTGTGAAGCTGGATGCATCTGGTTGTGTATTTGAGTGTGTGTACTCAGATGCCTCACTGCACTGCTGACGGGCCCAGACACCCACATCACACGGAGAGACGGCAACTCGGACACTTCTGAGTTATTTCCTGTTGCTCAACATTCGTTGACTCGCTGTGCGTAAAATAAATCAACCAGTCGGATATAAAAAAGGTTAAAACTCCAGCATGAACAAACAAAATTTCCAAATATTTCCTGCGGAGAAGCTGCGGAGCCAAGCTGGAGGGCAAACGAGTCGACTCGGTCTGGAACGTGTTGCTCTGATTGGATGATTATGGACCTCTCTTCTCTTTGGCTGTTTTCATTTTTCTGAAAAATTGGGGCTTTTTTTCCGGGGACACAGCAGGACTCCGGTCCTTTCAAAAAGTTTTTATTGAGACCAGGCAAGCTGAGGAGAAACAGGCCTTTGATGGTATGGGCATTTTTCATGATTGAAAGTCTTGGATCTTGGATTACAGCTGTGACCCCCACTGAATGCAGAGCTTCATGGGAGCTATGAAGCCACTACTGCCCAAAGAAAATGTGGTTCCTAACTGGTGTAGCAAGATATGCTGACGATACAATTCATTATTCATCAAATTCATCAAGTTTACTTCATGCAACATGGGAATTGATAGACTGATCTATTAAGAGTCTCATTTAATAAGCTATTAAGTATTTATTCCCCTTTCTCTTCTACTATTTGCAAAATATAAATAAACTTTTGTGAATCTGGAGCTCTGCAGCTTCTGTCGTTAGTTGGACCACCTTTTAGCAGATTATTCTGCAACCCATCAGGAGACCTCGGACACTTTTGTGCAGACAGCGACCACCCGCGGCCATGCTCCCTGGAGGACTGGTGTCAGGTGGTGGTGGTCGCAGTGGCGGGCTGTGCCTGCTCCGGTGGCTGGGCCTCAGGCTGTGGTCCCGTCGGGGGACCCTGGTGTTCGCTTTGCTCTGGTTCGGCTCCTGGTTGTTCCTGAATGGCCTGGTTCTGGTCCACAGGAGCATCCTGTCTGACTACTGCACCGATGACAAGAGCAAGCGGATCCTGCAGAGACTGGTGAGTCAGACAATTATTACGCACACTTTAACTTCTGGTTTTTCTTCCATGATTGCGCTGTAACGGTGTAACACACATACATTAACACACCTTTACAGATACAGGAAATTACTGTTTGGAAACACATCCTATAAAGTATAAATCTCACTTTTTTGTTTTATGGTGTGGCTTCTTTACGTCATTGTGGTGTAACAAATCATAATGGGCTCCATTGCTGCCCCCTGAGGTCAGACGGCAGACGACAACCACTGAGGTTGGTGTTGGCTTTACAACTTAACTACTCTCTTCCTGGTTTGATGCCGGTGGATGTGAGAGGAACAGAGTGTTCCACCGCACACGGCTTTATGTCGTCATGTCTGTGACGTGGTTTGGCTCCACTATCCATGCGTCTTCAAATCCCATGAGAGCGCTTCAGAAGCGTGTTGCCTGCCCGTGTTTGGGTTTCTCTGCTTAAAATCTCCTCTGACTGATTGAGATGAATTTTGGTCTCATGCTACAGTGTTGATGTATTGTGAAATCTGATCCGGAGTCTGCACACTGAATTGAATTTGGGGGTATGAAACAGGGAAAGGGAGACTTCATAGTTCATGGTTGTTGCTTTGAGAAAGAGAGAGCAATGATAGGAACTCGACGTCTGCTTGTATAAAGTTTTAAAAGAAGATTTCAACCAGATAAACAAAGAATTTAGATAAAAACATTTAAAGGAATAAAAGACTGTAGACTGTGAAGTATGTTTTAAGAAAGGACTTCTTAAAGATCTCTGACTCAGGTGACATGCTGTTATCAGACTGGTTGTTCCAGAGCCTCTGGACCCAAAATAAGACTTTTCTCTGTAAATCTGCAGCAGGTTTAAAGTCTCTGTTTGGACATGAAACACCACCAGTGGCTGCCTGTGAATTTAAAGACGAATGATGATTTGGAAAATTGTCTTCCCCGCTGTCCTGTAACAGCACTCTGTTTTCTTCTGCCGTCCGTCGTGTCTTCAGCTTTAAAGATGTTCTTGAGAATATTTATTGTCTGGAGGATAAACTGCGGCTCTCGTTGACTGTTTCTGCCGTCATCTGTCAGACGCTTACAGTAAACAGGCAGTTGGGTGGAGATAGACGGCCAGAGGTCAATAGCTCCTAATGGTCTGCTGCCTTATCCACTGCAGCATCTACTGGTGCACTGTGGGTAAACACTGATAACAAGACAATGTTTTTCTTTGTCTTAGAGCTCGTAGCCTCCACTCAGCCACTTTCTGCACTTAAAATAACCCCCCACTTTGGATTTATCTTTTCTCTACTTCATCTCTCTTTTCATTCCTCCCTTTCTCCATTTTTCCTCTTTGTATCCATCATTCTCTCGTCGACTTTCATTTTTTATCCCCTCCAGTATTCTCCTGGCCCGACATTATCACTCCTTTATTTTTTTCCCATTTTTATCTCCACTCTTATTTTTCCAGTTCTCCAGCAGTCTTAGTTTTGTTCTTTTCTCACTCTTGATTTCTTTCCCGTTTAATAATTAGTTCACAGCCATAATAATATTGCAATGGAGGATCAGTACAGTTTTTCTTATTTGTCCAGTCAGAAGTTACATTTTCAAAACTGTTCAGAAACTCAAACACACAGAAAAACAATAAAAATGTGCAACAAAAGCAAATATTTCTAGGAAATAATAATAATAATTTATTTTAAATTCTAATGAAAAGCAATCGATATACTTTATATTCTATGAAAGCGTATCAATATGTTGAAAAGTATGTTTGTGAAGTTTCTGATGGAGTCAGAACTGTTACCTTCAGGTTATAAACTTTATGATTTATTGTTTTTCAGGAAATTGAAAACTCTAAAACATCATTAAGAAGTCCTGAAAATATCTAAAAAATTACTTTTCTGTCAACGTGTGGCCAGATACTGGAGGATACATGACTCATAGCTCAAGACTTATGTTATAAAACACTTGATGTGGACTTTTGTGTTCTTGCCCCCTGAACAAACAACGTCGTGGGCACAATTCAATGTCATGATGAAACATGGCAACATGATGTTGTTTGTGGTTAGAGTAACCACTAAATAATCAAACTCTCTCAGAGATTCAGAGAGAAATCCATTTTCCATAACACAGACCGTGATGTCACCCTCCCTGATATTAAACCTCTTAGAGATCCAAAATGGAAACTGATGAAATCCCAAATAAACAGTGAGGTCCAGAATCAACAAACAGTGCCTGTTTGCTGAACTAACGCTGCATTGTTGCTCCATCCATCACATTGTTTGAAATGTTCTCCTCTTTTCAGCTCTTGGAGGTTGAGAGAACGTCTCCAGTAACATGTTGACTGAGATCAACATTATGTTTTGTGTTTCCAGGAGCTAATTTGGCTCTTGAGACAGTGGTAATGGGGGACAGATGCAGTCCTGCTGCATGGGGGACAGTTCAGCCACACGAACAACCCCTCGCACTGCGCTCACTGACTGACAGCTGATCCTGAGGTTCAGGCTTGTCGTAACCGCTTCAGGTGTTAGTCTGTCAGTCCTCTGCTTCCTTTCTTTTCTGTCCTCTGGGCTCATCCCTGCATTCTCAGACCTTTCAGCTTGTCTTTGAAGCAGCAGATTAAGCAGAGAGCGTGTTGAAACTCTGTTTCAGCTGAGTATTTGAGGTTGTTTGGTACATAAATGCCGAGCGGTTGAGTGAAAGGTTTAGCTCCATGTTTGCATTTACGTAGTAGTAAATCATGTGAAAAAGGGAGACAGGTATGAGGTGAAGTGAGGACACTAAAACATTAAAACATTTCTTTCCGAATGAAACACTGAATATTAAGTAATCGTAAAGTGAAGTAGAGAACGAACAGGTTTTGAGGTCATGACATGAAATAAATGAGCAGGTAAACTTTTTAACCGCGAGCCAGATTGGTTTTATGAGACGTCGTTAAGGATCATTTGCTTCATTTGGACTCAACTTCTGCGTGCTTATTGTTGACCGGTATCTCTAACTGGAACAATATGTTGAGCTAACTGATGAATGTTTCCTGGCTGCTGAGTAGAAACCTGCAGTTTGGAATGAATTATTTAGTAATAATATGTTGAAGTGTACATTTTTTTACTCCGGTCACACAGTAAATATTTTTACACTAGTGCCACTATTTAAAAAGGTTTCAGAATACGTCATTCCCCTCCACCTCACTCTGTTTTAGGGGGACTCTCAATATGCACATTTATACGTCCACTGTGTGTAGGACTGTGATGTCGTGGGATAAAGATAAAAATACACTCTTGGGAAACTCTAAGCTCATTCATCTCAGAGACATTAACTCTGGTGCTGAAAGCCGCTCCGCATGAGATCCCAGGATGGAAACAAACCTCTTATTTTGGGCCGCAGCAGAGAAAATCGCCTCTTCCACGCTGACAGACATTCATCTTATTGCCTGAATCAAACTCCGCTGTCTGGTTTGGTGATTGGTGGCGAGTTCCTGCTGACAACAAATGTTCAGTGACTTCAGCTCAAGTTTCCTGCCAATATTTTTCATAAAGAACTGAGTTTCTACTGTGATGTTGAAGATAAAACAATAATTATTAGTTTTATCACAAACACACCTTTATTTCCTCGATATTCCTCTTCCATCCTGACACAGAATAAGCAACGAGAAGGTTTTTCTTTATTGGGAAACACATGAAAGAGGAGCAGTATTCCCGCTGCTATCCCCCTTTCTGCCCTGATGTTAATATTACAACATCAAACAGAGTTATAATGTAAAATTCCCTATCATGTCTATCTGTATCTGTTATTTATGGCAGGTTTCTGAGAGAAAGATATTGATAAAAAGAGACATTTAAAATAATAAAGTATTATATTGTGTTTGGAGCAGGAGCTCCTGCAACCCAAAGGTCTGGTGTGGTGCATGATGTGGTGCCCTGAGAAATACAGCTAAGCTAACTGGCTAACACCAGCTACACGTCGCAGCAGTTACTTTACTGTCCATCAGAAAACTCTGTAAATCTCAGTGAGTTGAGGCAGAGCAGCTGGATTATATGCTATATATTTCAGTTTAAGATTTAGCATTTAGTTTGCAGTAATTTCTCTTTTATTAATGCCAACCCCTCTTAAAGTCAGCGTAGAAGGAAAATTCATAACCTGACTGCACCAGAACCAGTGGTGGAAATTGGGAAAATGCCAGAAGGCCCACCCAACTATGGACCACTTGGGCTGCCCAGACTGGGTCATCCAGAGAGGAAGGTCCTCCTCAGCCCCCATCCTCCCTCTCCACATCCTCAGACGGTCCACTGACAGTCGAGGTTTTGTAGGTGAAGACAGAAGATAATGGTGGACCAGTCTGAGTCAAAAAGAGTAGTCTCGCCTACGCTTAAGTGATTTTCCTGCTGGTTATGTCAGGGTACTGCAGTTTGGGATGCTCCCCAGCCCGGCATTAGCATTATGGACAATCTGAAAGGAATGATGAATTGCCAGACACAGATGCACTGCTCTATAAATAGTTTGTCGAATTAGACAGAAGTAACGGTGGTTATTCCTGACTAAACCCTCATTTGTGCTAGCATTATATAAGGGGAAATCACTGATTGTGTGGCAGGTGCCATCAATCAATAGAGAACCTGCGTAAGGAAGGTTTTTTTATCCGTAAACATACTTTCAGCTCGAGTATCAATCTAAGAACCTTTTTTTAAATGACGCCCTAAAGCTTCAGTCGAATATTGTGGTCGAACAGCGTGTACGTTTTGTGATTCACTGTATTCATCAGAGCATTTCCTGCATTGTAATTGTTAAAGCTCAGTCACTTCCCTTTACAGTCTCCATATTTCTGAGTCTGCAGACCCTCTGTGCAGCTCTGCACACATGGTTTCTGTTAAAGCAGAAATCTGTATGTTTCTGGTGATCTTTTGACTATTTATGGTCTAATGGCTGATCTGTTTCATGGTCTAACTCTGTCCCTACGTGTCTCTGGCATTCCTCTGCCTATTTATGGCCTGATGCTACATTTTTTATGGCCTACCTCTGTTTTTCTGGTTTGTTCCTTGAGAGCAGAAGGTTATCTATAGCCTCTGACTCTGTGAGCCTCTATATTTCCTCTCAGTCTGCTTGTCAGGAGTCTAACTTGGTACATTTATGGTGTTGAAATACAAACCTAAACTCAGTCCTGTCTGCATGTTCCTTAAAAAGAAGGTGAATTGCCAGAAATAATTAATTTCTTTTATAGAATTAATTTGGAGTAACGGTTTGTACAATGTAAATGTATGGGGAAAGGTCTTTTTGGAAGTTTGACACTCAAAACAAACACGCTGACGGCGGTGGTGTGAGCTGCTCCGACAGTGTGATGGTCTCTCTGTCCCCTCTGGCAGGAAGACTTCAGTCCTGTCTATGAGGAATGACACAAACACACTGTTTACACGCTGCAGGCTGACAGAGCGCAACAATGCCGACGGCTAAAAGAACCTCCCTGGTGATACTTTCAGTGTTGAAGACAAAGTTTACACAGTGTTTCATGTTCGGTCTGACTTTCATTCTCTTTCTTTTCTTTCTTTTTTAAACAAATCCTTAATTTTTACATTTATTTTTATTTGAGATAACTTCTACCTCTTGAATACACAGTACCTCACACAGTGAGTCCAGAGAACAGTTCCAGCAAAGGAGGTTAATCAGAGTAAATCAGAAGTAAAACCAGACAAAACATAACTTGACTGCGCCAGTTGGAAACTGTTATATAAATACAGGTGATTGGATGAACCATCTGTCTATCACAGGCGAACTTCAACTACTCAGATTCAGCAATGCAAAAAAAAACAGATTAAAACAAACATAAGAGCTACTGGCTGCTACTGTTCTGGTTTTAAGTTTTGTTCCTGTTTTATTTTGTAGTTTTACCCCTCTTGTGTCTTGTTCTACTTCCCTTCCTGTCTTTGTGTGTTTCCCCCCAATTTTGATTGTTTGCCCCACCTTGATTGTGTTCACCTGTGTCTCATTAGTCCCCTCACTAGAGTATATATTGTCTTTGTACCTTGTGTAAATCGTCCTGTTGAACTGTACCTTACCTGTTCATGGACTTTGGCTCTGTAGTTGGAACTGCTACATCTACATGTGCCGCCGTTGCCATAGAAAACCTGCGGTTGTGAAACATGGTCTTGAGGCTGCCTCCAACAAAAAAACTTCCTTTGCATCAGCAGATCAAACAGCAGGAATTGAGAGCAGCAGCATGAAAAGAAGGAACTAAAAGCGGCTTTGAAACACTACTGTAAGTTTGGTGGCTGATGGATGGAGTACATCCTCTGTCTGTGACTCTGATCCTGACAGATTTATGGCGTCTGATTTTTAAATGTTCAGGCCCGGAGGTTCTCTGTGGCTAGAGTCTGTGGCAGATGTTGAAGTCAGCAGCTGCTGCTGAATCAATCCTAACTATGAGATAAATACAGAAAGCCGACGGGAGGATGAAGCTCAGGTAAACCCTGGACCTGTTCTCCGTTCAGTTGATTTACAGCTGCTGAACTCCCCACAGACCACAGACAGAAATTAATGAATGTTTGATGAATGACTCCACCAGCAGGACAGAATCATTGTATCGATTGAAAGGAGGGATGGAGAACGAATGTATGTAAGTTACTCTTTCAGAAGTCCGATGCAGCTTTCAGTCACTAGAAGCACATTCACGCTGTGTGGTACTTGTGTTGTCACGTTAGCTAAGCTGGTAGCTCAGAGAGGCTAACTCTCTGGTGTCTGTGGCCACAGTCTGCGGAGTCGAGATGTTGGTTTTATAGAAGCAGGAGTGAAAGCCACCAGATCAGCCAATAGCAAAATTAGATTGTAAAAGCCGGTTTCAACCAGTAGAGGGTGGTTGCTGTGCGTTTCTATAGCAAAATATGTAGAATTCAAATACTTTAATCAACAACACAATTAAATACCCAGATACCGAGGTTTTCAGCTGGGGTTTAGTAACAAAACAACAACATAACACTCCTGTTTATTCCCGTATTCACGGTGCTCAAACCTAATGAATAATGTCCGAAGTTGACCCTTCCTACGCCCCTTTTTGGAACCTCAGTCAGCTAATGTTGGCAAAACGCTAGCTAATCTACATCAATACAAGAAACTAGATGGGACACAAGTGTTGGCAGCTCTTCTCTCTCTCTCTCTCTCGTGCAGCCAAATCCTTAAATGTTTCCCTTCATAAATCAGTGAAATGAAATCCAAAACCGATTTGTTATTCAGAAAATAACTGCTCATCAGTCTGCTCACATATCCGCCGCACTAAATCCTTTCTTCATAATCACAATGGCTTCAGAAATTGATGAACACACACACAAACCTGAACAAAGTTTCCTGGCAAACAATCAGGCGGTTTGAGGTTGAGGGTTTTTTTTTTTTTTGGACGGTTGCTCGGGGCAACTGGCTGACGGACAGGTCAGTAATGGGGTTTCTGTACCCACAATGCTCTGCAGTGTGGCATCAGGCCTGCAAACACCAAAGTCACACACACACATAACAAGACACAATTTCTTTATTTTTCCTGTATGACGTCTCCTCATTACGATAATGCAACTCTGACTGACATGAATGCAGACTTCATGTTTACTGTGATGGATGACTACAGTCATTATACTGACATCATTCACTGTTTTCATATTTATACTTACATACATACTTTTTATCTATCACATCGTCACTAATCACGGATGTACACGTTTACTTACGTTCATGAACGTGACTACGTAGCAGGCTGATGTTGAAACAAAAACATTACAGGATACACAAAACTCATTTTAAAAATCTGTTAGTGTTTTTAATCTGAAATCTGGTTGTATTTTGATTGTGAAAATCTACATATTTTCTGGCGTGGCAAAATGGCTCAACAGCGCCCCCTTAATGCAGCCCGAGACACGTTTCACCGATGTGTATGAAAATCAGTGCAAACGCGTATCATGACCAGATGAACAAAAAGGCCTCTTGGACCAATACCCCGAACCCAACAGGAGGATCGACTTCAAATGTGATCAGTCTATTTAAAGACCATTACGATTAAAAGTTCTGCTATTTGTGCGTCCAATAGCGTTTCAACGTATCACTGTGAAACAGGAAGTTGTCATAGCTTCAGTGTACTTTGTCCGATCTCAACCAAAGTTAATGTTCGATAAGAGTACCGCCCTAAACATGTCTACACCAGATACACGCAGACTTTGAGGCCAGGTCATCGCTGCTTGTAGTATTAGTATTGATCGTATTAGTATTAGCTGTCCACTTGTGATCTGATGTTAATATCCGGTGTAAACAGACTGTACAGGTGTTTATGTTGTCTACCCCATTCAAATACAATCTGCACCCAGGGTGACATTACAGGAGAAAGGCTAACACACACACACGCTTTACCTGAGCTGATTTATACCACATCCAGACAAATTTATCACGGCCATATTTCATATATTTAATTAGAGCAGCATCGATCACTGTCTGCTCGTGTAATATCTGCACTTCACTGTGTACTTCAGAGGCTCCATCCATCTTACGTGACGTGTGATAATTAAAGTGGCAGCTGATGTAAAGACTCTCTGTTCTGTTAGCAGCTGTTTGAGTGCAGTGCGGGACAGAAATTACAGTGTTTAACCTTCAGTTAACATCGCTGCCGCTCAGACTGAAGGAATTTAATCAGCTCCGCTCTCAGTCAGGGTTTTTAGTCTCAGGTGAGTTCAGAGTTTGACTTCCTTTAATGTCAGAGGCAGAAATGATCTCAACGGATGAGCTTCAGAGGAGGAATGTAACTGAGGACATTCAGAGAAATTTACTTGTACCGTACTTCTACTTCACTACATTTCAGAGGGAAATATTGTACTTTTTACTTCACTACAATTATGTGATAACTTGAAATTCTGATGATTGAAAATGTAAATACTGGACTCACATTTATCGGGTTGACACAAACACGACTTCAATGGGGGTATAAGATGATAAAATATTGGATCTTGCATTTACAGCTTTTTCTCAGTCCCCAAAAGGAAAATAAAGGCAGTTTTAACGTGATAAATTATCTCCAGCGACACTTTGACAGCAACCTCTCACTTCCTGTACATATGTAGATGTGAACGACACATTTTTAAGATCATCAAAAATCATTCTACTCATGAATTTAAGTCATTTGCAATAATAAAGTCAGGAATAAATTGTTTATCCCGCTGTCAACCAGCGCCATCACTCATCTTGACAAGCTGTCATTTAGACTGAGGCAACCATCTGGAAGACCTCCACAGGCTGTCAACCACAGGAATTTGGCACCTTTTAAACAAATAAACGTGATTCTGTGAACAGCTGAAATATACACAGGTTGTAGGGGCTTTAATCTGCTAATGTTTGGTTTAAGGTTCACTCCTCTGATCGCTCATGGTTTCAGTCAGCTGCTGGAACTTCTGTCAAACTGTTCTGGACTCAAACGCTACGTCTAATTCCTTCCAATAACAGATGAACGCCAAACATGAGCAATCTGTCGTCTCCCGACTCCTACTGCTTGTCAAACTGCTGCCGTTGCCAAGCAACAACAGAAAGCCCGATTGGACCGTCTGTCGAAGTGAAAATGTTTTTTAAATTTAGCGACAATCAGATTTTCAGCTCAGTTTTGGAAGAAACACCAGCAGAGAGACAGAAAGGCCAGTGCTACAGAAATAAACACATCATTACAATTAAAATGTGTGAAATATATATAAAGGAAACTTTAATACAAGAAATTATAAACTCATTATTATAATTTATTAATAAGAGTTTATTTCATTTTTTCCCCAATAAATTTGATGTCATGCTGCATTTTATTTCACAATATCCCTTTAATGAATGAAAAGGCTGTTTTGAAATAAAACAGTCTATAATAAAATAATAATGATATCCTATACAATTCAAGATTTAGTATGTTTTTCAATTATTTCCACAAATTGTTGATTCATTTATATATTTTGTATTTATTTCAGAATGTCTTTTTCATATATTTATATTAAACACTTTGAGTTTCCACACAAATATTTCAATTCAATTCAATTTTATTCATTAAGCGCCCAATCACAACAGAAGATATGGAGGATTCGCTAACATGCAGCCAGTTTCACTCGGTGAATTAAGGATTTATTTCCACCAAACCAGTTTTGGTGAATGTTGGAAACACTAACAGAGACAGTTTTGGTGAGTTTTTTAGTCCGAGATGCAGATGGTGGTCTAATTGCAAGGGAATTTATGCTACAACCTAAAGTTGGACTTAATCCACTACTTTTGTCAATTTCCTCCGTTACAGCTGAAGCAAATTATGAGTAGGAACAGTTTAAACACCGCCATGGTTTCTTGATCTGTATTCAGCCATGTGTGCTGTACGGATAGGGAAAGAAAGGGAGGGAGAACAGAAGGTCAGAGAGACAGAGAAAAGAGAGGATAGATAAGAAAGGAACAGAGACACTTAAAAGAGCGAGCAGCAGTGTTTGAGAAGAGAGCTGCATACCAACGAGGAGGCCTGCAGGGTCAAAGCCGTCTGAACGTCAACAAGCCTACATCTCTGCTATTCTCTCTGAAGCCATGACTGACCCCAAAACAGTCTCTAACGACGCCGGCTTCGAGCGGCGTGTTCAAACTGCCGCTCCGCTTCTGAACTTCATGTTACACTCGGATCACGGCAGAAAATATCCACCCTAACAAGGTCTTTAATCTGCAGTTCCTCATTAAAGCGGCGCTGAATAAAAGACATTTTGGGGACAGTCCGACCAAAAAGCTGTGAGTCTGAAAATGGCTCTACTGGTTCTGTTTTTATTGATTCAGGATCTGGTTTTGAGTCTTGTTGTTGAACAGGAAAATAAACCAGATTTATTATGTTCAAAGTGTTTTTTGTGAGTTTATTGCTGGTAGAATATTATCCAAGTGTGCCAGCAAACTTGAGTTGTTGTTGTCAGAAGGGCTTTAGAGCTTTCTGTTGGTGAAACAGCGAACTGTTGATCTCAATCAGCAACTATCTGACAATAGATGCAAACTTTCTGTCCAGTTTTATTTTTGATGCTCTGTTGACGCTGCTAGTGTCGCTAACTGTGCATGTGTATGTTTGCATGAGCCTCGTAGATCCCAATCAACTTGTGGGTTCTTTTGGTTGCATGTTAACCACAGAGCAGACAAAGCTTCAGCACTCTCCTCAGAATCAGCCTTTTGTTCTGTAGGTGTGTGTGTGTGTGTGTGTGTGGTCTGTGTGTGCGCCGATATTTGCATGCTTCCCGTCCCGCCATCACGCTCTCTTTAAGATGAGCAGGAGTGTTCTTTGTGAGGTTGAATGTGAGTTTTGACAGGTTTTAAAGCCCGCAGCCATAACATGAGTCAGCACAAAGCAGCTTCAGCTCTCTAATTGCATCTTTGTGTCAAAATATTCTACGGATCATGAAATATTCACCCTCTCTAAAGGATGCTAAAACGACAAACTGCAGTCGTATGAATGAGTCTGATGAACCGTTGCTCTCCGTCAGATGTGTGAGTGTGGGAGTTGTCTGTTTTTATGTGGATCAGCTTTATAAATGTTCTTTTAACCAGCGTTATTGACCCATAAACTACAAATCATCTACATATTCTATGTTCTATATGTCGTTGAGTTGCGTCAGCGTTGTGGTTGTCTGCCAGAAGCTGTCATACATTGACTGTTGATCCAGTCTGAAGCCACATTGTTACCATCCACTGTTTAGATCTTGGTGATTTTTAACTCTAGATTTGAAGTTATCAGAGAAACAAGCTGAGCTAACGTTAGTAGGCCTCCACCAGGTTACCCGACCTGGTGGAGGCCTAATAACTAATATTATCATATCGATTTTCATAGAAACTAATGAGTGAAACCAGCTGCAGACAGGAAAAAAAAGGCTGTGATGTTAATTATCTGCAATTTTGATCTAAATGTGCAAAACATATATATATATATATATATATATATAAAAGTATTTATTGTCCTCAAATGTTTCTAATTTTGGAAAAAAAAAACATTTCAGCTGACATTACTGCATGCATTAATCCTGTGAATATAACTATACCAACGTTTGTCTCTGCAGCTACTTTATGTCTGTTTTTACTGCCAGAGAAATAGCCTCCAGACATGTTTCTTTAATCACTATTATTATTTAGTCCTTGCTAGTACAAATATGAAGTGATGCCTGCAGGGACAGATAGCAACTGATAAAGAAAAATTAAGTGATTTATGTATTTTATGTGTTTGTGTTTCACTGCGTGAGTGGTTGCATGCAGGCTTGTTGTTGATTTCATTGGCTTTATATCGCCTCCGGCTCCGTTTAACCAATCCCCGCCTTTAAAAAGCTTCCTCAGACATGACTGCTGAGTGTATTTTTATTTTGTTCCACTGAAGCTCTTCTTTTGCTCGCCGCTAAAAACCTGCAAGTCCAAACAATCTGGAACCTCACGCAGAATTCCTTCCCAGAAATGTGTAACTGTCCACGTTAAAGGGGGCTGACCTCTGCACTGCTGTAGTGCTCGAGTCTCCTCTCAGTCACAACATTTTTAAAACTGTCTCAGACTTGGCTTCGACTTGGCCAGCGAGTCCGGCAATATATTTGTTTGTTTTTAAGTAACTTCCTCCTTCAAAACAAAACCACTTGGCTCATTTTACGTGTCGGACTGCTATGATTGGTGATAAAAATGTAGATAATTTAACAGATGACAACAGTGTACTCGCTTATTCCTACTAAATATTACAGAGTCTTCAGCGCAGACTCCTTGGCAGCCATTTTTCTCCCCTCTTTACTTCTCCTCCGCCTCCTTCATGTTCTACCACAGTTAAATGGAGCGACATCAGGGCGAGAGCTGCTGTTTATCAGCTGACGGACGAGTGCAGTCGCCCAATAACTGGCCACGTGGGTTTAGCGCCTCATTAAGTCGGCAGCTGTAAAGAACAGGCACCTGATCGTTTGGCGTGTTATTGAGGCCAACTGCCGCCAAATCGCTCGGTGCAAAGTTTACGTGTGTGTTTTGGGGAAAAGGGCGTGTACGTGTGAGTGTGCATACTGTGTGTTCATTAGCAGGGAAACGGCGGTGCAGACTCACCAGCTGTGAGTTCAGCATACACTTCCAGTGAACTGACCTTGAGGGCAACCAGTCCACCCACGCCAAGTGTGTGTGTGTGTGTGTGTGTGTGTGTGCAGATAGACTTCACTCACATGCAGTGGTGAATACAAGCCATTCAGCCCACACCTCATACATCCCACAGGCTGTAAAAATCACACTATTGTTCTCGGAGCTTTCAGCCTGCTCAGCACAACAAGAACACTTCTGCAGTGTTGATTTACACTGCAGGCTCGTGGGAATACTGTACATTACTGCACTTGACCTCTGACCTCCTGTCACTAGTGATGAATCACTCGCTGTCGCCCGTTCAAGGGCTAGGGGTGATGGGGTGATACTTTTTACTTAATGTGATTCTCTGTGGAGCGCTGCAGGGATGACGTCTTTTCGTAGTCCAACCAGGAAGTTAGCATCGACCCACAAAGAGACAATGGGGTTTTTCCATTGGTGTGCAAATGTTTATGATACTTACATGTTTTGTTCATCTTAACCTTATATTCTATTCTGATGGATCAAACTGATTCTGTTGATTACCTCACACTGACGGACATACTGTTACTGTAAATGTGATCGTCAGAGGTTAGAAACTAACGTTAGACTATTAAAAAACAACAGCATTTAAAACGGTCACATGACTTCAAACGTGCCACCACTAAACTTCCAACTAGTAATTGAATGTTCTAATTAAAACGTAGAACAAACGTAGAATTGGATCCACTCCCTCCGGACATAAAAATGGCTTATTCTAGATCAGGGAGAAATGAATTAATTGTAGTTAGTTAGCAGCTAACCAAAACCAGCAATAAAACCCCCTCAGTCCTTTATTTCCTGCAGTCAAACTGTCCTCCGTCAGCATCAGATGCTGCATTCAGTCCCGGTCTGGACCTGCTGTTCACTGGGAGCTCCCCCCCGACAGAGTCAGGGGGACGTAACACCTTGTGGTCCTTTCCTTACTGACTGTTATTACAGGAAATACATAAATGTGCAGAAGCAAACATGTCTCTGATTTCTGTTTCAGCTGGACTTTAAGTTTAATAAAATCCAGCCTCTTAAAGGTTAGTCTGTCATTTCATTGACTCAAGGATGTACCCACTGTACTTTAAAAAGATTTTAAAGAAGATCTTTTGTATACTATAAATGTCTCACTTTGTTTTCTTCTTAAGAATGTGTTTCATTTGTTTGTAGTTTTCAGGAAAATGCTTCAGGCTCCTAATTCCAGAAAAGGCTTTCCAGCTTTGGCAAGTTCAGACAAAACGTTTTCTACACAAACCGCTCGAGCTTTGTTACAAACGCCTCTCGCACTCTGCTGCGGCGGTGCTCGCTCGGCCGTCTGGCTGAGGCCTTTTGGGCTCGATACACACAGGAATGTCATTAAGGCGTTTTAATGTTCCTTGTGTGTTCGGGCTTTACCATTATGGAATGTAATGGTGAGAGCCGAACAACAAAGGCCGCCTTTCACTGTGAGCGAAACCGTCCGAAACGTCTCAGCTTTCACTGAGGAAAGACTTCACCCACTGGAGTTAAAGTATTACTGTAATACATCCGAGTGCACGCAACAGCGGGATTCTTACAGTACTGCATTCACAGTTTTACTGAAGTTTAAGAAAGATCAACTGTCAACTGTAAAAGTAATTGGAGAGGAAGGAAGGAAAGAGATACGTAAAAGAAGGGAATGTAGGACATTACGAGGGAAGACAAAACAGAAATATAGGAAGAAAAGAGGGAGAAATTAATGAAAGGGAGGAAGGAGGAAATTAGAAAGGAGAGAAGGAAGAAAAGAAAATGACAAAAACATGTAAAAAAAAAAAAAAAAAAAACAGCTAAAGAGAGAGAAGAGGGACGGAAAGAGGTGAAAGTGAAGATATAACTTTATTAATCCTGAAGGAAATTCTGGTGCCAGAGATGACTCAAAAAAAACATTAACATAAAAATAAAAGAGTAATAAATAATAAAAAGTGCATAAATGCTAACACCTGTGCAGAGTCTGGAACAGCAATAAAGGAAAGAGACGTTTAATAAAATAAATCAACTACAATAAAAAGTGGTTGAGAACAAAGCAGGACTGATTACAGTTGATTCACAGCCTTTAATTGTGCAATAGTAGTCATTTGTGAGCAGGTGCTGTCCTGTATGTAGGAAAACAGAGGTAACCCTGAAATAAGACAACAAGGAATAAAGCAAAGAAGGAAGGACAGAGCTGAAGAGAATTAAAGTAGGAAGATGACAATATGAGAAAAAAAGAGAAATGTTAATTAAATGAATGTTGAGGAGCTGCAGAGGAATAAAAACTATATGTTTCTTTGAAATTGAGTGGAGGGAAAGGAAAATGTCCCCGATTGGAAACACTCAAGTAAAAATAATGAAATAAGAATCCAGGGTTAATATGTGGAACCATATTGGTTCCCTCTGCGGTGGCGCTGCAGTTTGGCAAACGGACCCAGAGTTCATTAGCAGACCTCAATGTTTCAGTCTGGAGCTCATTTGTTTCTGCCGTTAGCTCGAGGGGAGTCGGCCAAGTAAACACTCTGGATCGGTGTGTCGTTAGCTGGCATGAATCAACTCTGAGACTTGGCGTCGACGCGAGATTCCGATGACAGCGACCGACAGACTCTTAATTGAATCCACGTTGTTGGTCTGGACTCTGGCACTCGCTGCCGGTCACCAGATCCAACCCGGCGAGACAGACAGTGTTTACTGTCAGCGCTGGAAGCTTCCTAAACTGCCACTGGGTGAACATCTGCACACACCGGCTGCTGCTGGATGCATAACGGGCCGAAAACCACCATCCCAGAACAAACGAGGAATGTCCCAGCAGGAGTAAAATATTCACTATGGCGACATTTGAACCCCGATTACAGGAGTTACAGGAGAAAGCTGGACTGAAAGACGTGAGGCAGATACTGAGTGAAGGCAAAATGTGAACACACAGACATGAAACACACTGATATCCTAATAATAATAATAATGTAATAACATCAATCTGAGCCCGTCTGGGACAAAAATAACTTCTAATGGACGGACTTTGACGGTGTATTTGTTCCTATGACTCAGCGTTAACTTACGTTGCTGCTCACAAATACTTTCACATCTACACTGGTGAATTAAGAATTTATTTTACATTCAACATTGGTGATTGTTGGAAAGACTTTTTCTGATTTGTATTTTCTTTAAGGTTGAAATTCTGATGTTTACGGCGCCCAGTTGCCCTGAAGGATTTTACATTGTCGGCAGTTATGTGTTTTTTTGTTGTCCCCATTTGGGAAAATAGGCTCCAGGTTGAAAAATACATGTTTTCCTTTAATACTTGAAACAAAGTTGGAGACAATCCATTAAAAACCCAATCATTTATATATTCTGGCTGCCGGCTTCAGTCGGGCTCAGGACAAAAATGTTGCTCTCAGCTGGACTTCACTCGTCTGCAATCTAATATTGTTATTATTGTTTGTCTTTTGTTATATTATATTATGTTTTGTGTAATGAAAAAAGTTCCAGATCCAACATTAGGGAATATTTGCAATTCCTTACATGTCCCTGCATTGTGCATCCTAACAGTAATATAGTAACATAGAACATCTCTTTTTTTCCTCCCAACATTAAAAATATTCCTCCAAAATGATCTCACTTAGCACTTGTGTGTGCAACCTTTTAGCGTATGCACACTCACAGATGCATGCAGAACAAACACTCACACAGCAGCGAGTGCACTGTGGGAAAGTTTACAGGCTGCAGGGTCGGAGGAGGAGGAAGCAGCTGGAGTGTGATGTGATGCAAGGCGGAGGAAATCCAGGGAATTAGAGCGGATATGTGAAGGCTGCAGAGCTCACAGCGCTGGAATAAAGACCAGACTCTGCAGATGTCCGAGTCCACTGGGAGACCCCCAGTCCTCCTCGTAACGAATGAGTCGTCTGCTCCCGGCGGACGAGGCGCTCCAGGATGAAAATATCTCAAGTTTAGCACATTTAAGGCAGGTTTTAAGAATAACAATGATCAGTGCGAAAAGGATTCTGTGTGGAGCTGAACTAAAGTGGACACTGGGGAGAAACCACATGTGCAGGTCTCTGAGGTTGAAGCTATAAAAGCTATAAATCAAAAGGTGTCTGTTGATGCCACTGTGTGTGTTTCTAAGGGCGGGGCTGTAACCACAGATGAATCCATGTGAACTTCATTTTTAAACTATTACGGCTCCAATGAAAAGCTCATTTTTGCTCCATTTGATGTGCGTACATTTGATCTGCGTACATTTGATCTGCGTACATTTGACTGCTGGACAGAATCCTGAGAGTACAGAAACTTCCAGGAAAAGTTCCACATTCTGGGAAACGTTTGTCCGTCTGAGAGTAAGATGTTCAAATGGATATTAATATCTCATTAAGCTGAAATCTGGATATGATTAGCCTAGCTTAGCATAATGGCTGGAAGTGAAGGGAAACAACTAGCCTGGCTCTGTGCTGAGGGAGAAATGTGCTGGAACTATTTCAATAACGTTGTCTATCTCCTCCCCAGTATTACAGTGCGGTATCTAAGAGTTGTTACACACTCTGCCTGGAGACCTTTTTATCTTTTTTGCGTGGCTTTAGTGACATCTGGTTGTGACGATGCAGATTACAACTCCCTCGCTTCAACCTCACCTTTGAAGCTTGAAGATATGAAAATATGGTGGCAGTGAGATGTGTAAGAATTAGTTTGTTAACAGATTTGAAGAAGAAAAAATAAATCTGATCTGAGTTTGCTGTGTTTTCATCAGGTTTTTCTATTTTGATTGTATTTTCCATATTTTTTATGTGTTTTTATTGTCATTTTTGTTAGTTTTTTGTGTATTTTCTGAATTGGTTGAGTCCAGTTAATCCCACACTACTCCCTATGTTGGTTTATTTGATTCTCGTGGATTTGTGTTAGAAATTAAGATTGAAATTCATGAAATACTCAAATACCACCACTGAAAGAGTACAGTGATTAACACTTAAAAGTATAGTAATAACACACACACACACACACACACACATACACACACACACACACACACACACACACACACACACACACACACACACACTGTGATGAGAGACAGCAGGAACTATTAGCAACTCAGAGGGAGGAGGGGGGAGGATAATTGCAACGTCTCCTTTGACTCTCAACACTTCTCCTCCCACTCCCGTTGAGTCCATCAACACACACACACACACACACACACACACACAACCTGAGATCAGGAGAAACACTTCCAGGTTTTATCTGAGGGAGGAGAACGGTCCAATGAGAGCAGCAGAAACCAGACGGAGATTAAAGGAGACAGCTGAGCACTGAACTCTTTGTCTTTATGTTGTTTATGGTGAAACCGTCGTATACAGTGTATCGTATTACTAACTTAAGATGTGACTATATATATGTCTGTCTTATCTTTTAACCACATTCAAAATGTGGTTGTGTCTTTTCAGCATAGATTAGCTTAGCATAGCATACAGAGCAAGTACAGAGCAGAAAGGGGCGGGACTTAGGACGTGAACCTGCTGGTGTGGCGTATGAAACGGCGTCTGGCCCGTGTGGAAGCAGCTGATCCTCCTCGGGACCAGAAAGAATCCAGCTGCACTTTGAAATATTAACATTGTCTCAGATTTATAGACCATCTGCAGATGTTTACGGCTCAGGAAACAGATGAAGGGCTAACTGTCCGCGTTATCTAAACTCTCCCCTTCAACATATTAACTGTCTGATGCTGAAAAGATGGAGGATCATCTGTCACCAGTCTGCTGTCATCTTTCTCTCTCTCTCTTTCTCTCTCTCTCTCTCTCAGGCCAATTAACCCTGTCTGCATACCTGTCTCTCTTATCTGTCTGCTCGTCTTTCTTCCTCAGTGGACGTCTGCCTGTCTTTCTGTCCGTCACACTTCCTGCCTCTTCTTTCGACTCATATTACCTCGTTGACTCTGGTGTAGACTGATGATTTAAATCCTGATGTTTGATGATAACACTCCTTCATAAAACATGTAAAATCTGATGTGATTGAACTCCTTATAGTAAGTTGTGTTGAGTGTTTTCTTTGTTTTGTTGTCCAGATTAATGAATTGCATGCAGATTATTGGGAATGTGGCAATTCTTTGTGTTTTTAGTGAAGTTATTTAAATAATGACTTGTTTAACTAATGCGTATATTATAATATACCTCTAGTTCTTAAAAACTAGCTGCAACAGTTCTCTTTAACACTTTATTGTAACTGATGTTAATGCCTTCTGGAGGTTTGGAAGTTAAGAAAAGAAAACCAACTATTATCTCCAAAAAACAACTGATATTCATCCACATCCATCTTGAATGTTCTGATGTTCTTCTTGAGCAGAGCTGAAGTTAAGGTCTTTTTGCCGTTGCACAGCAGTGTGGTTAAAGGGCTGACGGATGCATCACTGCTGGTATAAACCAACAGTGACGATCCGGCAGGTGTTTGTGAAGCTTGTCTGGGTTTAGTGTCTGAGCTCCTTACTGACTGATGTTTGTGTTGGAATGTGGGCACAGCGAGGATTAGCTGGGTAATCCCTGACCAGAACAACGGTAATCCTCAACCTCATCCCTCACACCTCTGGACACGGACCCCTTCAGACGCTGCTCAGGACAGGATATACGTATCTGAGTGTGCTCAGTGTTCACTGAGACGTAGAATCAACTCATCTCATAAAGAGAAACAGCCAAAATAACCTTGTCGTACTTTTAGCATTTTATAAAAGAAGTTTTTTTTTTTATTTCATTTTCCATTAACAACCAGAGATGATGTGTTAGTTCTGTCTGCTAAGAGAATAACATGAAACTGGTTGAAACACTTACTGACGTCTCCCCACATTGACTGAAATGTAAAAACACATTTCATGATGCAACTAAAGACTTCAGTTAGAGATATATTGTCAGAAATGGAATATTATATTCATAGGGTGTGTTATCATTTGTGTATAATCACCTGAATATAGGAATCATTGTGTTTGAGTTACGGCTTCCCCCAACTAAAGATTCTCCTAGTCAACTAGTTGTTACTTGTTTACGATATTTATTGATTGATTATAATCTCTACATGTGAACAGCAGTAATTATTGTAAATCAGAACAAGCAGCAAGGAGACTGAACCTTTAGTTCATCCCTAAATATCAGTCGGTCGGTCCACCACCTTGCTACAGACTGAAACATGTCAACAACTATCAGATGGACTGCCATGAAATACTTACTGATTACGTAATCAGATTAATGAACCATATAACGTAGTCAAACTCTTACTGAAGTCAGTCAGGAGAAATGTCACAAGTCTTCAGTGTTGTTCTTTGCTCTTCTTTCATTGAACAAATCCAGTTCTGATAAAACCTGAGGCCAGTAGCATCCGTGCTAACCTCTTTCACAGCCGCCATCGCTCTGTAACGAACAGCATCTCCTCGCTGCGTCACACCCCCACAGCTGCCAGTACTTCCTTAAAGGACACTGAGGGGTCCGGTACCACTGTGGTTTGGTCTCAAATGCACAGATTGCAAGGTTAGATGTTGTGCCGGCAAACAATTGTGAACTTTTAATGTCCCCATGCACATGTCGGTCTATTAATCTCCTTTATCTGGACACCTCATTGTGCATTTTCACATATTTAACTGTGGAATTAAACTAGCAGCACAGTGACTGGTAGCCCCAACAGTTTATTGCTTAGTATTTAAGGTGTCCTGTGGTCTGTGTGTCCCTCCCGCTCTGCCGTACAGTGTCTGGAGTTCGGCGAGGGCTCGGTGACGGGGGACATGTGTGAGGATCTGTGTGTGCTCGGCCTGGTGGAGTACAAACGCTGCCTGTACTACGAGAATGGGAAGAAGGTGATCGAGGCGCGCTGGAGAGGAAACCCCGTCATCCTCAAGTCCAAACTGGAGAATTTCTCCTCCTACGAGCCACTGGGAATACTGGACTACCAGGTGACGTCTGTCTTTGAACTTTTAGTTTTGGTCCAGTGATGCTCGACTTAGCTCCAAATCAAAGTACATTGTAAATAATTTACAATAAATGATCCCCATTGATTTTCTTTCTCCAACAGGACACAGCCGAGGAGCTCTCCCCTCTCGATGTGGTTTTCTACGCCACTCTGGAAGTAAGTCCACATGTTTTCGACGTGTTCTCCTTAATTGTTGAAATCACAACTTCTTGGAGGGACTTCTCTACAGAGGATTCACTCTCATGTGTGTAAAGTACATTTTTAAACATTTCTGCGTACCAAAGTTTCCTCTCATTTGATCTCAGGTGCGAAACTCTCTGGGCCTGGCTGAGGAAGACGAGGATGAGGAAGGAGGAGGAGGAGGAGGAGGAGGAGGAGGAAATAACAGCTATCTGGCCAAACTTTGGGGGAAGAAGCTGAAAAACAGAGACAAGAGTTACTCCAGAGCGGAGCTGACCTCTCTGTGGTCCCTGCTGCAGCAAGAGGAGTACACCTTTCTCAGGTAAGAGTCGCACAGGGAATAACTGCCCCTCCAATATCCTGAAGTGGTGAATTTGAAATTCAGGGCAGCTCTCAGTGCAGTATATCAGGATATATCACACAGTTTTACAACTTTTAAAGTCAGGTTTTAACACAGCGAGAAAAGAAGGAAGTGTGCTTCAAAGAGATTTGGTCAGTTGGCGCCGGGGCGTCAGATATGGAGAAACTTAATTATTTTGCAATTCATGCTTACTCAACTGTAAGCATTTCACTCTGACTTACAATCACATTTTGTATCATTCTATCCTAAAATTAACATTAATTTATCCAGAGCTCACAGAGGACCTGAGTCGTACATCTCATAGGAATAAAAAGGGTTTTGCGTGTGTTTATAAGGTAGACAGACAGTACACAGGACCAATATGCTGTAGGCGCTGACCAATAACCCCCAAAAAACACTGCACATTTTACTGAGTTGGTCTAAAACAGCACATTAGTCTACCCAGACCACAACAGCAGCAGATATTAATGCAACTTAAAGGCAAGAGAGAGTAACACAGCCGAGGACACGGCACAGAGTCAGCACAGCACATACGGGTGTGGCATTTCTACATGTTGTTCTTTGACAAACTCCTCCGAAGGGAATCGATCGGATCGACTTGGTCGTGCGGTCTAACAAACACTTTCATGATTAAAAGTTAAAAGTCTGTGGCTTGGTGCGCAGTGAAACAGAAAGTTGTCATAATTTCAGTGTACTTTATCTGTGTAAACTACACGTGTCTGATAGGAGTCCTGCCCTCCATATTCATTCTACAGTATCAGGGAATTAAAATGAAGACCATATGGAGTAAAGAAGAAAATATGATGTTCTATATTCATGCAGCCGTGTAGAAAGTTCTCTCGTACCACGAATTCCACAAAAATGTGAGGACCTCTGTGGGCAGAGCTGGAGGACGAAAAGAGAAAGACATCAGCTTGTTTTCAGTCTGAGGGCACAGACGCTCAGACAGCCCAACAGGCTGGAAGCCAAAACTCCACCGAGTCCAAAAATAAAAGCGACGAGGCGAGGTGACCTGTGCTGCTGCTTATCTGGAGGCCTGCAGACAGAGCTGCAGTGACAAATGGAGTTAAGGATGTAAAAAAAGAACTGTGTTTGTGTGTGTGTGTGTGTGTGTGTGTGTGTGCGGTAGATGGGAGGAGGCTGGATGACAACACAGAGGGGAATAACGCACTCGTGTGGATTAGTGTGACCTGTACGGGGTGTGATATTAGCTCATACACCAATCTACTGTAGCCTGCAGCTCACACAAAGTGTTTCCACTTAGAGAATGAGGCTAATTACTCTAAACTGTGTTGAGATAAATAATAACAGCAGTAAGTTGATGACACAGTAAAGGTAAAAATGCCATATCTAGAGCTATGCTGCTAGCATGGCTAAAGCTCTGAGCCCACAACAATATGAAAGTGGGATAAGTTCATCCTGTGTAGCTGCTCAGGAATGTTTTGATGTTTGTACCAAAATCTGGCTGCAGTGACAGAAATACATCATCACATTTCAACCTCAAAGATAAAGAATAGACACTCTATAAAATAAAATACCACATTATCACTCTCACTTTGTCCCGTTGGCCATTAAAACTGGTATCATTCTCCCATCCTCTGTTCTCCAGAGTGCTGCAGGACCTCAGCACCCACGTGGCCAAGGTGTTGGGCTCCTGCGGTCATTTCTACGCCGTGGAGTACCTCTCTGCCGGACACGCCTGGGACCAGAACATCTTCTCCCTGGAGGACGTGGCTGTTTCTGGGCTGCAGGGGGCGCAGGGGAGGTGGACCGCCAGGGAGATGGTGCATCACATCGCGCTGAGTTTTCTGGACATGGTGTGGCACTTTGACAACGACTTCACCCACAAACTGCACCTCTGCGATATCAAACCAGAGAACTTTGCCATCAGGAAGGACCTGACGGTGAGTTCTCTTCTCAGTTTAGATTCACTTTAAGGCAGTTCGATGACCTTCGGCTCCAGAGTGACTCACAATGGAAAACACCGAGCACGTCTGAATGTTTTCTGTGATTGTAATGAACATTGACAGAATAGAATAAAAGCAAGGGTGGTGGGAGAAAAGAGATAAAAGGATGTATTTTTAAAAAAGCTATTAGAGAGTGGAGATGGAAATCGGAGCGCGGACAGTGGATTACGTGAGGTTTTTCTTGAAGAGATGTTTTTTTCAGGCTGAAGCAGAAGGTGTGTCCCTGCAGCTGGGAAAGAGAAGGTCATTCTGTATATAACACACTCACAAATCTTCATTCACCTTTTGAAACAGTCCGTGAGGAGCTCGGCAGTTCAGGGAGAGCCCTTCACCTTAAAGTCCTCCAACAAGTTAGAAAAGGTCATCTGCTATATAAATCTCTGCATTATTAATGCACTAACTCTACTTAAAAAGCACACTTCATTTCCTCGTTAGAGGCCAGATACCTTATGATACTTTATTACTTTATGCCGTGTAGAACTCCCTCTGCTCTGCTCCCCGTTCTCTGTTGGAGATAAAAAAAAACACTTTAAACTCAGACTGGCCTGCCCTCCATTTTATAATGTTGAGTTGATCACAAACTAAAGATGACGAGAGTACTGAGCACCAGCTGACACTGGTACATACAATCTGAATTATTCAGACTCAGGTTGTTATTGTCAGTGTCTGACAGCATTATGGAAAGGATCCCTACAGAGATAGACCTTTAGTTTAACCACAAACAGCCGTAATATCACTATCACTCTCCACCAGACTCCAGAGACACAAACACTCATTTTACCTTCAGATCGTCGTAACTTCATTCAAAGTGGACAGAAATGAAATCACTAACTCTGATTTGGTGGAAATAAATCCTTAATTCACCGACGTAGATGAGCAGTTTCAGTCACTCTACTCAGCTGTACACGGAGCATGCTTAAAAATAAAGGAACATCTATAAACAAGAATGGAGAGCAAAAGAGGCCGAAATGCAATGCAACATGTTCCTACATTCATGTGCAGATACCTGTTTATAGCGATCTGAAAGGTGTCTTATCTCTTCACGACCAGCACACAGAGGAAGACGTATCATCAAACAACAGCGATGGGTTTCCAGAATAAAGCTACATGTTTTCTTTGAGGTGGAGCCCAACATTAATCACTTTCTAGTCAAACATCATTCATTATTAATCTGTAATTTTAAAATGAAAGTTTGCTTATTTTAGCTCTAAAAATAAAAGCCAAAGAAAAGTTTTCCTTCAGTCATAAATCAGAGCAGAGTTTAAATGCGTCACCGGTGTCTGGACAGAGCAGCGCTGGGAAAGTCAAGCAAACGTCTGCAGTTGTTTTCTCAGCGTTATCAGATGGTTTTACAGTTTATGCAGCAGACTGTCATTATTCAACACCATGTCAGGTCTGTACCGGCCTCCAGCCAAAGATCACAACTGAATCTAAACTATTTTATCTCTCACACATCGGACTGATGATTAGTGGAAAATGAGCAGTTAAAAGAGAAGAAACCCAGTAAACACAGAGGCAGAATGTGGTGTTTGTAGCTCCAACAAATGTCAAGTAAACCAGAGGCTCATTATTGTTCTTATGGTATTAGCAGGATCGGTCCTATAAAAGTGTTGACATGGAACAGATTTAACAAGTCCCTGTTTATAATGCCAACACTGTTAAATGTTGCTGTAAAACCAGAGCTGCTGTAAGGTCCGCCACTGCAGCAGCTACAGCCCAGTGTTTGTTTCCACGGATTTTATAGACAAAAAATCTAATAAATAAAGTGATACGGAAATCAAGGTGCTGTATGCTTCCTCATATTTACATATTTCCTGTAAAAAACCAACAGTTTGGTAATGTACCGAGGTGTTTTTATGTTGGTTTTAGCTCCTGCCACCTCTGGGCTAAGTCAGCTTACATTAGCTGCACGAGCAAAGGATCCACTACCAATCAAAGCCTGATATATCCTCTTATACCCGGCTGAGGTTGTGTCTCTGTGCTGCCCCCTGCAGGTAGTCGCGATTGACGTGGACATGGCGTTCTTTGAGCCGAAGATGAGGGACATCCTCGACCAGAACTGCAGCAGCGACGACGACTGTAACTTCTTCGACTGCTCGTCCAGGTGTAACCTGAACAAACGCCGGTGCAGCCCCCGCCGCCGCAACAGCAACCTGCAGGTGAGACTGAGACGGGCCGCAAAGACGGGTTACGTTAGAAATGTGCAGTTTGGGTCGGCAGCTTTTAGAAACTGCAAGATGCTAACATGCATATGCTGGGCAATTAGCATGATTATCATTCATTAGAATAATCACATGGATTATTGGAAAGGGGTTTCTTTACATTTTCAACATTTTAATTCATTTTGAGTTGACGTTGAGGTTATTAAATATTATTTTATAGATGTTTTATTATATAATAGTTATTGTATTTTCTTATCTCACTGTAAAGGAGATAAATCTAATCTAGAGAAATTCATAAAAGACAGTTGATGATTGAGTTTTTTTAGTTTTGTTGACACATCATTTAAATAAATTATGATTGTGAAAATAAAAATAAAAGCACAAAAAAAGTGTATAAAACTACATTCAAATGATCCTTTAATCACTGTTCTGATTAATTTATTTTAATTCTTTTAATCAACAAAAAAAACTTTTCCACACACTGTCACAGCTACTTTGCACTATTTATCTTACAGTTTATAAATCCTATTTATTCATATTTATATATTCATATTAATGTAAAATGCTACACAAGTTGTGTGTATTACAATCATCCAATCACGGTCATAAGTTTATTTTATTGTTATTCATCACTCTTTTCCTCTGTGTTTGACTCTTCGTTGTGGGATCAGTAAAGTTAATCGTATCTCACAGACAGTCTTTAGCAACCAGCTCTGTCCGTGCTGCTCTGAACGGGGGTCAGTCAGTCTCCCCCGTGTCCCCTCACCCTCCACCTCTCACACTATACATGTCACCACGAAGCCTCATGCAGCCGCTCCCTCTTCAATATTTTAAATATGCTGAAAGAGATTCCTAGCAGGATTTGAGAGACTAGAAGATGAATGCTGAAGGATTTCTTTGCTAACTGACAAACTCTTTGTTTGTTCTGATCATTTATTTTGGTTTTGCACTAAATTTGCATTCGTCTTTGCACGTGTGTGTATGAACAACAAAATGTCATAAAAATATCATGAACAAATTGTGAATCATGTCAACGAAGTTTGTTTAATTTTCTTTTTATTCTTTTCTTTTAAATGTGCATTCACTCCAGCAGCTTCTGTTGAGGTGACGTCCTCGTTCATTTCATTTCAGCAACCTGTTTAAATACTCACGGAGCATTTTATATGATGAATAAAGTATTTAAAATGTTAACATTTTACTATTTATGGGCAAATAAATCAATAAATCAAATTATCAAATTCACAGAAAATATATTTGTTTTTGCTTATACTGAACTGTAAAATCCAAATAATTCCAATTTTTTGGTGCCTGATCAAGGATTCAATCATTATTTTGGGACAATGGCTAAACATACAGTCTTTTTTATATAAAAAAGAATTATAATTTAGTTTAATTTGTTGTACAAATGATCCCATGAAATTTTTAGAAAATGTAAAATAATAAAAGAACTCTATATAATTAAATATAAATATCACTATATAGTTATATATGCAAAACTGCTTTACTAAAAATGAATGTAAAAAAACAAGAAAACAAAAGTTAGATTTGAGTTCTCTGCACTCTTTTGTCTGTGAACTTTGACCTTTTCTGTTACCTGTGAAGGAGTTTTTCTCTCCTGTTGCTCAGGTAGAAAATGTAAACTGAGGCCTCGACAGTCCCGCCGCCGTGCGTCCGCCTCGCTCTAAACGAGGTGGCTAATAAATTACAGGGTTGTCTGTTTCTCAGGAATCCTGGGTAATCCATCTTTCACAGCATTCAGTTACGTGTGCAGTAAAGATGTAAAGTATGTGGAATGATAATTATTGATCTGAGGACAGGAGGCTTGAACCCGCGGACATATCGTGTTTCTGAATCCACCACAAAGAGATATTTTATTAGAAATCTGCATAAACACTTAATACATTTTTATTATATTATATAGTTTTATATTTTCTTATCTCACTGGAACAGGAAGGAGAGATAAATGTGATCTTTCTCCCCCACTAAAAATCTAGAGAAATAAATATAAGAGTTGGGTTTTTTTGCTTCAAATCTCATCAGTACTTTTTAAAAGAAGCTAAACAAATAAAAGTCAATTTATTCTTATTTTTGACTTCATAAAAAAATCCTCCTTGTCTTCAGCACATTTCAGTATCGACAGATCAATCAAACATTGTTGAATTGATTGTTTAAAGTATAAAATACTAATTTTAACTATAAGGAAAATATAATATGTAAATAGCTGTAAATCATTATTAATCCAGGTTCATTTATTGTATTTTATATTTTAAAAAAACATTGATTTAAAGGCTCTTTTAATTATTATTAAATTGTATATATATCTATATAAAAAAACTTTGTCATGTCCGGAGTGGCAGTGAGCAGAAATTCAACTTCTGATTTGATTTTCTTAAGTGCACTTGTCCACTGCTTTAGACAATACTTATTTCGCTTTATTCTGAATATTTAAATAATAAGATCTACAATATACAAACCATATTACTTGTTTACTGTAATAAGGTTTTTTTCATCCGGTGAGTCTAAGATTAAAATCATTACAATTAGAAGAGATAATTTGTCAAAGCATTAAGTCATGAATATGTTTGTCATATATTTTAAAATATTTTACCTTTTAAAATGGTTTATTTTTATTTTAGTCTTATTATTTATTAATTTGTGTTTTGCAAAACATCTTCTGGAACTGTTTAAGTACTGCATCAAGAAAGTTGCAAACAACATATAACATTCAGCACTTTAGTTAATTAGCTTTATTTAAAGCATGAATTCTGATTATTATTATTATTGTGATTATTGTTATTAATTGTCAGTTATAAAAATATTTTTACATTATTACATTACATTATTATACAATATTCTTCTTTCAGTTATCAGTAGTATTGGTTAATCTATTACTAGTAAAGGAGGTATTAAAATTATATATTATATTATAATATATTATCTATAGATATTGTCTAAATTTTAATCAGTCTAAAAACATAATGTCTCATTAGACTGAAATTTTAGTTTTACAGAAACTTCACAGAAATTATTATAAACAAAGTTTCAAATTATTAATTTCTTAATCATTTAAATTAAAGAGTTTTAACAACAATAATAATACAAAAAAAATTCAAATGAGACAGTAACTTGAGGCCATTTTGAAGCATCGTCCCATCAGACTCGTCAGAAACGTCTGGGAAACAAAAGCCAAGTCGGACATTACCATGACAACGCCCGGACGGACTCTCATCACCCCGCGGGCTCCTGTATCACATGTCATATGATACAAGATACCTGCATTCATCAGATGAGGATGTGTGAATATGAGACGGAGGGAAAATGTTTTTCCTGCAGGTGACGACTGGACAGGATGCGCAAACACGACGGCATCTGAAGCTGGTCCAGGAGGAGAAAGATGACGCAACATTTTACAAAAAATCTAAGCAAAAATTGATCTAAGAGGGGTAATGATGGATGGTAGGATTGCAAGAAGGTGGAAGAAAGTAAATTTGATGCAAGAAATTAAGCAAATAAAATAAATGAATGGCAAGAGCACAAAGAAAGGTGTAAAAAAGAAAACAAATGTAAGGATGACAGAAAGATGAACTGGAGTTAAAATAATTAAGAGAAAGCTCAAGACAATAGCAAAAACTACAGGTGAAGAGAAAAGATGGAGAAGATGAAGAAAAAAGAAGAAATGTTAAAAATCCGGTGATGGAAAAACTACAAATTAGATCAATTAACAATGAAGAAAAGAAAATTCAAATGAGGAAAACAAGATTAAAAAACACAAGATAAGTTAAAAAACAAAATGAAAAAAGGCAGAATATAGAATGAAAAGGAAGACGATGAAATAAAAACAAGAGAAAAGAGGAGAGAAAATGGAAAACAGAAATATAATGATCAAAATAAAGAGAAAATGTGTAGAACAGCAAAGATGAAGAGAACAAAAAGAAAGAACTGAAAACAGAACTGATGGCGTGCAGAAAAAGGAGAAGATGGAAAAAGGGTTAAAGTGTGAACAAAAGAAGAACAAAGGAGACGAGAAGAAAGAAGTGAAGCTGAGTGAAGAGCCCACTGAACACCGGCACCAGACAGAAGGTGTTGATGACACGGCGATGACACGCTGCTGTCCTATTGGTCCATCTGAGGCTCCACAGGTGTCTCCTGAGCGCGACCTCTGATGACCCTCCGCCTGTCAATCATCTCCTCAGAGAAAGGAGGCATTGTCTTTATAACTGTGTGCGTGTGTGTGTGTGTGTGTACTGACTGATGTAGCTGATAACGAACAGCGAGGCGTCGTCTGCATAATGACGTAGAAAAAAATCATCATATTCAAGATTTGGTCTTCTTCTTTCCTTTCTTTTTCTTTTCTCCCTCCTGACCTTTCCTTATCCCTCCTGTCTCTACAAGTTCCCTATCTACTCTACTTCTCTTTCTTCACCTCTTCTTTCCTTCCCTTTCTCATATTTTCTCCCTTTCACTCCTCTTTCACTTCACCTCGTTTCATCTCATTTGCTTTCTAACTTACTTTCCTCTCATCTTTTATCCTGTCCTATCTTTCCTGCATTCATGTCCTCTTCTTGATTCCTCTCTGTCCTGCTTTTTATGCTCTTCTCTCCTTTCCCTTTCATCCCTTTTATTTTTTATTTCTTTTAATATCTTCTCTCAACTGTCTAATCTTCTTCCCTCTCTTTTGTTTCATCCTCACCTCATTGCACATTTCTTATTCTTTCCTTTCCTGTCCTTTTCATCTTCTCATCCCTCCATCTCATCTCATCTGTCTCCCTCCTTTTTCCTCTCTTTTTTCACTTTTTTTTTTTTTTACCCTTCTCTTCTCCAGGTGATTTGTGAGAAGATCTTCAGGCCGTGGTTTTCTCCCACGCTGCTTGGGGCCAAAGCTGGGCTGCCACTGCAGGTAGGATTGTTTATATTATACTTTTATTTTATTTATTCTCTTTAGATCAATGGTGCCCAACCTTTTTACTTAAAGGACCCCTTTTCTATCAGTGAGTAAACTAATGACCCCCAGAATGGAAAGACATGCAACAGATGAATATACTAGGTAAATAAAGTACAAATTGTCAACAGGTTTAGAGTGAAGACTTTGGACAATGTGCATCAGTCCTGAATCAAGTTTCTCTGGTTGAGATTTTGGTCTTTCTCTAAACAAAAAAAATAAACCCTTTATGTTTTATTGAACAGGTGGAGCTGCAGCGAGCGGTGCAGGAGTGTTCAGAAACAGAAGGAGGTGCAGAGGAGGATGGAGATGGAGGAGGAGAGACAGGTCAGGGCAGGGGCGTCCATCAGCGTCTCCTCAACATCCTGACACGCCTCCTTCAGGAGGGAGGGGCTTCAGGGGAAGCAGGAGGGGCCTGGGAGGGGAAAGGCCACGTCCACACTGCACTGAACTTCTGAGGATGTCAAATCCCCATAAAAGACTTTATTTTTATCAAAAGGTTCTTCTTGGGCAAGGTGACCCCTGCTGAAATGCTCAACCTGGACTCTTCTCTTCCTCCTGGAGAAAACATCCCTTTGGCACATTTTTTAGGTCCAAGGAAGCAGATTAAGGCACCAGGAGCCACCAAATATGGAGCCTTTCTGGGAGATATTCAAGATTATCATCATCAACATTAACTACATAGCCAAAAGTATGTGGACACCTCTATTCGTACTTTTGGCCTTTTTGTTCTAATGAAGGGAAATCTTAATGCTGCAAATGTCTGTTAGTAATATTTTAGACATTGGTGTTCTTCCAACTTTGTGCCAGCAGTTTGTCTCTTTCCTGTTTCATCATGATAGAAATGATTTTCCCAGTTTGGTGTGAAAGAACTTGCCCATTGCACCTTTTGGATGAACTGGAACGTAGACTGTGAGCTAGAGATGATCGTCAAAATCAGTGTTGGACCTGACTGCCGCTCTTGTGTCCGAATGGCATCAAATCCCTGCAGCAGGTTCAACATCTAGATTTTGTTGCCCCAATTTCTGCTGTTTGTTGTCCAGGGAGTGTGTGAGTGTCTGCAGTGAGAGAGCTCAGCAATGCCTTAAATATCTTCTCATCAGAGGAGTATATTATAGATCCAGTGTACTTGGATCCTCATGTTTTTTTTCTTCCTTTACAGTTAGTCTCAGTGAGATTTAAAAAACCTCAGTTGTTTGAAATACAGAAATATAAATGCTGCAGACAAGCTATTACGGTGTAGTAACTATTAGTCAGTCAGTTAATGGGTAAATAAATGACCAGTGGCTTTCTTTAGGCTTTCAAGAGTAGGTGCAGTTTGGGTTTTTGAAAGTAGAAAACTAATTTGATTGATTGGATTTTCAACAGTTCAAACTACTTTGAACTTCTTCCACATAATATACAGTATCTGTATTATTACTTTAGCCTTAATCCATGATGGTACATATAAATCACTAACATTTATAGAGTGATGCTGCAGGAAGCTCAACCATTGACAGTATATGTAATGGATTTACGGGTCTGAAGTGAATCTAACGCAGAAGTGTCTTAAACCTGCATTCTATGTTAAGGCCAGCAGGGGGAGCTCCATTGGCTGTCAGTAAATCAGAGATATCCAGATGTCCAAAAACATTTAGTTTCAAACTAGAAATAAGTCAGAACTCCTTCACAGTTGTCCATATTTGTTATTTTAATAATACACATGAGGGATTTCCCGATCAAGGCATTTTTTTACTGATCAGTATCTGTATTGAACTTTATGGATCTGACCAATGAGTGCAGAATCAGAATCAGAATCGGGTTTATTGCCGAGTAAGTTTTTACACGTATCAGGAATTTGTCTTGGTGCGTTGGTGCGTAAAAATCACACAAAAAATAAAGTACTTTTTAAAATATAAATAAATAAATAAAGATAAGGATAAAGATAGAAAGATCCAAACTGGACAGCATATTTACAATGTGCAGGATAGAAAAACCAACGGGAGTGCATTAATGTAATGCATATGTACAGGGTGGGTTTAAGAGTCAACTCTCTGTGTGCAGGGCCAAAAAGCCACTGTAATCCACACAAAAGATGTACAGACAACAAATAAACACTCAACAAACACTGAAGAGAAACTCCCTCCAGACAGCGACGAGACCAAAAAGATCACAGATCCTTAAAAACAAAACAAAAAAGTTCAACAATGCAGGCCATTTTTCTCTATTTAATTGTGAAGCATATACATTGGACTTTAATGTACTTGAAGTGTGTACCCTGCATCTGTATTATAGGATTGAGAGTTGGTATCAGCAGATACTCAATATGAAGTAACTTGGTCAGGACATCCCTAATAAAAATCAATAATCCTTTTTGTATGTGTTTACAGTTGGGAGTCTGCACAGGGTGTTTTATTTGTAAAAGTAATATCTATGCCATGTGGAGCAGAGCGGAGCTGTGTGTGCAGCCCTTCTGGTGGAATCACAAGCAGAAATCAGCTTAAAGATGGCAACATGGTAGATCTATCCTGATTGCTTATTTCTTTACCCATTTCCTAACTTTCCTCCAAATTTTGATGAAACCCTGCAGACCAAACAAACTGTGACCACGAGCTTTATTGTCTGCGAGTGATCTGGACTGAAACAGGAAGGCTATAAAGAAAGGTCACTGCCCACGTTGTATGTTGTTTTAATGTCTGCACGATCTTACCTGCAGTGTACAGTAGATGTGTAGCGACTAAATGGTCTCTCCAGGACCAGGTTTCTGTAAATAGACTATATATAAGGTCATGTTTGAGTTCATATGTATAGTTGAGTTGAATAATAAAATCTGTAATGACGTTCTGCTGTGTGAGTCACTTACAGTACAGGTCAGGTTGTCATTTACAGTATCTTCAGGACAGATGACGGTACCGCGCTCCCGCAGGGTGCGGCGCAGAGGAAGAGTGAGGCATCGGTTTACATTTTCAACGTGTGCCAACAGAAAAGAAAAGCCTCAAATGGTATGTTTTTGCACTTAAAAAGTGGATTTATCTTCACTCTCTGTGTTCATCTGCTGCGAACCACAGAGGTCCACTTGTATCCGTCTGTGTGCACCCAGAGCTCAATGATACTACTTCATATTTATACAGAGACCGGACAGAAAAGGAGATTGCGTGGAGAAAAATAAAAGAGGAAGTTGAAAAAAATATGTTGTTGTTACTGGATTCCAGCTGTCGGTTTTACTTAAAATCTGCAAAAAATATATCGGAAATAACTTAAATTATTAATAACTAAAAATTAACTAAAAGTATTTACTCAAACTCACAAACTCATGCAAGACTTTTTGTTTTCCATGAACAACTTTTCAAGAACTAAAAGGTTCCTTCAACTCGTCAAGATTACACAAATCAGTCCGCTGACATATGATGAAGTGCTTCTTTTGCGTGCGACTTTACAAAAACTGTATGTGTATGCTTTCCTCTGGAACTTCATGTTGACGTGAAGTTCTCAGTAAAGTTGTGGATCTTTAGACGTTACCATATTCGTTGTAGTTCAGACATTGTTGTAATTACCAGTCTGCACCATAGAGGGCGACGGTACAGAAATAGATGTGGATTTCAGCATTTCTTTTGTTACTTTGAGAGAAGACGCTGCTTAGAGAGTCCTTCAGTAGAAACGTAGGAGGGCTGCAGGTGCGTGTCGGATGTTATTCAGTGTGAGAGATGTGTTTGGACTCCTGCCATCCACAGTCTGGTTATTCTGTGAGGAATTTACAGCATGTGATCCCTGGTTTGTTCAACCGCGGCCCTCTGAGGATTTATTCTTATTGTAAAGTTCCTCATATATAAACACAGTCCTCTCTGCAGGATCAGGTTTCAAATCTCCTCCAGCTGCTTCTCTAAACTCAGCAGCTGGTAGTTCTGTTTTTTTAACGTGCTTCGAGTGAGTGAGCAGCCTCAAACAAAACACGTCATTAGTGACTTTAGATAAATCAAACTCTCCTCATTTGTTGTGTTTAATGTGTCTGACAGCTCGATGTGGTGAGCTGTTTCACTACATTATCCAGCCAGGATTGAATAAAAGACTGACCGTTTCTTAAGTTTGATCATCAGGGAATCAATTTAAACTGGAAAACTGAGAAAGAAAAAACCTCACCTCCTCCGCTGGCCAGTGGGCAGATCGAGTTCCAGTGTCTCTGTAGAAATCAAGAAGAAACCAGTGAAGAAGCAGCAGGAGACAGAAGGTAGACACAACATGTCAAAGACAACCTCCGTCCATCTGGAGCCAGAATTCACAACATAAACTACAGCATCTATTTACATAATAATAACACGTGTGGATATGAGATAACAGATTAAACTGAGTCTGTGGTGTTAGAAGTCTGAAAATCTAATATCCAGTCAGTTTGAGATGAGACGGGCCCTTTGTGGGCCTCGGAAAGATGAGGCGAGGGGAGGTAAACACAGATTATTAGGGCCCGAGCTGCTGATCCTATTGACCGCTCGGATTGTTATTTTTCTCAACCACATCGGCTCCGAAACTCGTGAAACACTGGACACGTGTATTATTTGAGTCTTGACAAAATGGCTCCACAGCACTAAAGAGCAGCCCCAGCAGCTCGCTTCACCAATATGATGAAAACTGGTCGTGTGTATATCACAACCAGACCCATACCCCAAACCCAACAAGAATTTAGAGGTCACTTTAACAAACTCCTTCGAGGGAAATTGGTCAGCTCTGCTTTGTTCAGTGCAAAAGACCTTTTACAATGAAAAAGCAAAAGCTTGGGTTTTTAACAGAAAAAGTTCAAATAAATGATTTTAAACTGATGTTTTGAAAATCCTCTTCCCCTTGTATCTTGTTTGAATTAACTTCCTTTGTCTGTTTCCCTCCACTTTTGATTATTTTCCCCTGTCTCTCGTTATCCTTCCCCTTACCTGTGGACTACCAGTCTACCTGCACGCTCAACATATTTATTAAGTCACTGTAGTCATCCCGCTGCTTGTGCTGTGTTGTGTTCGGGTCCAATCTTTTTTTGGGATTGTTGCAGCCTAAAATATACCTGGTTTCACTCCGGCTTTTCTAAATAACTGCAATGCATGTTGCAATACTTTTAGGCATTTTCTTGCAATGAAATTACAGTAGAAAGTGAAAAGTTTTTTTAAATCATTTTTAATAATTCATTAAAAATCAAAGGTAACTTGTTCCAGGGAGAATAAAATCATTAGCAGTTTGGTGACATATGGTTCAGCATTCTGTGGAAAGGTTGATGGCTCCTCCACACATTTATTAGCACTTCTTTCTTTTGTTTCTCATGAAATCAGTTCTACACTGTTTGTATGAGCAAAATACAGCATAAAACGTTGTTATCAACTGGTATTGTTAATTTGCTTAAGCTTAGTTTTCTGACTTGAACTGGAACTTCAATCCCAGCTCTGACTTCAGACTTCCGAGGTAAATGGCATTCACCATAAGTGATGGAGAACAAAATCCACAGACCTCATTCTGTGTTAAAATTGTCTCAAATGGGTTCCTTCCAAAGTTTTTATCATAAAATTCATAATAAAAAGCCTAAAATTGGAAGATACAAACATTATGAGTGTAACTCAGACTGCTGAGGTGCAGAAATGTGGGTCCTGATGTAACTCCCCTCAGACTGTTTCCAGAAAGAAACTGAGCCAGAACAACAGACTAACTGGTGTCACCACATCAGTTTTATGGAAATGATTCACTTGGAAATCTTCCACAGGCTTGCTGGCACTGTGTCAGACCCAGCCTGGCATCTTTCCACTGCTTTCATTTCCATAACGACACACACTGCAAAAAAAAAAAAAAACACTCTCAAATTCAGATTGAAAACAGAGCAGAGGACATCACATCTGCCACAGACAGAGACTGTGTGGTTCTTACAGAAACTAACATCAGCTCTTTCTTCTTCAGTTTGTGATAAAAACTATATTTAGTTTAGTCAACTTTTTACATTTACCACACTTTCACTACATTTTTTACACAAATATCTAAACTTTGAAATCAGAGAAATTATCGATTATTATTACTATTATTCTTTTGCATTATCGCACGCCATCAAAACTGGTGCACAACACGTACAACAGACAAACCATGATAAAAAACAAAGCAAAGACGCAATGACGGAACAAAATGAAACAGACAAGAAGGAAACTCGATCCTGTTTTAAGTTTACTGTCTCACTTTTACTCGAGTAAGGTATTGGTACGTGCCTCGGACACTTGTAAACTTGTAGTCACAAGTGCACTCGTTTGGAAAACTCTCTCTCATATTACAGAACTTGTTCACCAATCTGAAGCCAAATAATCAGTCACCATTTCTGAGCCATCAAGATTCTTTAGAGAATACTTATTTAATGATAACCGTTGTTCTACCTAAAACATTTGCCTGGACAGTCAAAAAACTCCATGCTTCTCAGTTTCCCTGTTAGCGGAGCTACTACGGTTACCTTTATGGCACCAAACGAGCAACATGTTAACACTGAACACTTGATGTGTGAGATCTCCGTCGCTCAGACGTTCCAGTCCGAACTCGTACGCCGTAGTGCAGGAGGAGACAAGTTCAGTCGCTGCTGTTGGAATTCTTCATGTTTGCCAAAAGGTCATTAGATTTCAGCTTTCTTTCTTTTTAAGATGAGATCAATAAAGATTTATGATGTTCATTTGATTTGTTTGTTAATTAGTGGCTTCTTTCATGCACAAAATCTGATCAATCAAATATGTGTGGTGCTTAGAAGTGTGTTTTCTTAGTGGAGATGAAATATGTGGTTGTGTTGCTGTATGAAAACATCCAGCTGCAGGATTTGTTCAGTCGTGGCTGTCGATGAAATGAGCTGCCAGTTGCATTTGAACCCTCGGGGTTTGTTCACAACAACAGTCTGAGATCAGGTTTTACTTGGAACAGTAAATTAGATTCTAAATACTTCTAAAAAAGATTTTATATATCTTAGTTATTAGTTGTGATTTGATTATGTTTCTGTGTTTTTAACTGTCAAAATTCACTCATTTTACATCCTGTAAGTGTAACGGAATTAAATGATTTCATTGCTGTGGAAATAAAGAGAGCTAAACTAAAACCAGCTTGGCCTGAAGCAAACTGGGCCGTTTTCCTGGACTGGAAATCAGCGCTGTCGTTTTTTTTGGAAGTCATCTGCATCTAATTTCTTAATATCTAATATTTCCAGCAGCCACTGGAGGAACCAAGTGAGGCTGATCATTATTAACCCTGAGAGGAGACGTCTGCTGGGAGCCACGCCTCCTCTAAATAATCGTTCAATCTCTTCAGTTTAGTTGCACAAGAGAAGAAAGTTGAAATAGTATCTGACAGCAGAGACGCTTCGAGTTTTAAGTTTCTCAAACGGGAAGATCTGCTGCTTTTCCTTTGAATCACTTCAATGTATTTGTAATAATTTTGAGCTTTGGACTGTTGGTCGGACAAAACAAGCATCATGAAGGTGTCACTTTGGACTCTGGGTAATTGTGTCACTTTTTTCTGAAATCAATCAGTAGTTTCACTTTAAGGCCTGATGAGTTATTTCAACTCAATCGCCTCAAACAGTTTACAGTACAAGTAGCTTGTTTATTGTAAGTTAATTGCACTCTAAACTACTAAGTATATTAAACTCATATGCAGCATTTCTACAATTGCATTGAACATGTGTTAACCAAATGTAAATAAATCTTCTTTATTCAAATGTTAATTTAATCTACTGACAGCAAATTAGGTTTCTGTAATGATATAAAGTCATCTTAAAGAAACAAACTGGAATCACCAATAATTACAAAACTGCACAATTTAACTACTGAGTTATTCAACAGTTAATATTTTAGTTGAGTTTAATTTCTGGTAAAGAAGTGACTCTCACTCTGGTATGTTATTTCTTTTATTAGGATGTGCTGTTAGGATATCCAGTGTTAAAGGTCCAGTGTGTAACATTTAGGAAGAGAATAACATTCATAGGTATGTTTACATTTAAGGCGATCGGTTGTTTGAGTTGAACTAACTCATCAGGTTTTTACAGTGTTAGTACTTTTACTTCTGCCGCTGTACTGTTGTGGAAACGTCCTCTATCTCTTTGTTCTGTTCTTCCATCAGTCGTTTGATCCTCTCTGAGTACACAGAAGCTTCACCGTTGACTGATTCTTTAATTTAATACAAATGAAGTGCAGTCACTCTCTCGGCTGCTCATTATCAAAGCTAACTGCTGCCAAAATGCTAATTTTCTGCTGGTGTGTAAATGTGTGAGTGTCCAAACCTCCCAGTCTTTAACTGTTTGGTGTCTCTCCATCCAGATCTGTCTGGATTCCTTCAACCTCAACACCATGGAGGTGAAAGAAATTTAGTTTGTGGTGTTTTTGCTACTTATCAATCTGTCCATCAGGAAATTCTGTAAATGACCTCGGTGCTGTAACATTATTCCCTGAGCCCGGTTCTGGTGCCCACTAACTAGTTAGCTAATTTAGCAAGTAGCTATCTGTCAATCAAGATACTCCGAGAGTTGAAGCTGAACAGCTGGAGGACGTCAAAGGGAAAACCAGGAAATATGTTCAGATCCAGTTTCACCAAAATCACTGAATAAAGGTATAAAGTTGTGCTAAGTTGAGCTAATTAGCTAATGATTGACGTAGATTAGCTCCCTAGTTATCTAATTAACTACAGTTCATATCAATAGTTAGCTAGTTACATCTGAAAGCTAATGGTAGTTAAATACTAACTAGCTACATCAATCGTTTCTTAGCTGGCATTTAGCTAACATTAGCTTTCGGCCCTCAGAAATGCTCCGGCGGCGTCATAAGAGGGAAAGCGTTTCATTGGACGCAGCGTTAGTACACGCCCCCGAGTGCAGGATGAGTCATCGACTACATTTATTGTTTTTCAGGAAACTCTAAAATACCATTAAGAATACTTTTTTGTCATTGCTGGGTCAGACACTGGAGAACATGTGAAACAAACCCTGAAACATCCATTTTGACATCGTGGGGCGTGTTTGTGGCAGAAAGTAGTTCCACTCTCTTCTATTACAAGTCTTTGTGTAATGTTTTCACTGAGCTGCTGTATTAAAGTCTGACTCTGGAGGTAATTGATCACAGAGTCCGGGTTCAGTCGCAGTCTGCTCCAGTTTAAGAACACGAGCTAAAAGGTGATAAAACGACACGTCGGTTCTGTTCTTTAGAAACTAATTTCACACTGTGTTAAATCTGAAACTGGGAGCAATAAACTCTCTGAGCTGTGATGGAGAGGAGAGAGAGAGAGCAGTGAAACATTAAAGTCAGTGAGGTTATAACTCCTGCTCTGAAACCGTGAACTCCCAGAAATATTAAAGCCCCCCCTCCAGTCTGAACCCAGTGTTGTGATGTTTGAATCATGTCTGTGCAGAGTTTGACACTAGAGGGATGATCTCACATTCATCTGCTGAAAGTGGAAAGTTTCTCTGATTTTAAGGGCCAGGGAGGTTTAAGAAGTCAACCCTGGTCCAGTTTGCAGCTTATACAGTTTTTAAAAAGATGCCTTTTTAAGGATTTTAATGTTTAAATCTTTTTTTTACATACCAAACACACATTATTGTTCCAAGCTGATTATTTACAGTGAAACAGTCCTTTAATGTCACTGTTGTGTAGAATCTGAACGTGTCTGAACAGGCTGACAACATCGTTTAGAAAAGCTCTGGTTTCCTCGTCCGCACTGAAACACAAAACCAGAGTTCTCAGATTCTCTCCCTCTCTCTCTCACACACACACACACACACACACACACACACACACACACACACACACACACTGGCGACATGCGATGAGGCGTTACTAACATGTGATCAGTTTCCTGCCATCTGGCTGCAGTTGTTCCTGCTCCTCTGATCACAAAGCAGTCGACTTCAAAGACGTTCTGCAGCCTGCAGGAGGCTCAGAGACGGGACAGAGGTACAGGTGTGTGTGTGTGTGTGTGTGTAAAATGGACAGAACCTCTGGGTATGTGAAGTGAAGGCAGCACAGAAGTCTCTTAAACCTGCATTCTCTCTAACAGCCAGCAGGGGGAGCTCCATTGGCTGCAATAACACACTGATACCATTCAGTCTTATGGAGAAATGACTTGACTTCTCAGTTGATTTATGAGCTCAGTAAACAGTTTCCTGATGAGTTTCTGGTCTCAGTCTCTAGTTTCAGTCTTCTTCCATACAGCATGATGTTCATTTAGTAACTGATGGTCCCATTTAGAGTTTAACAGACCATAAAGCAGGGTATGCTTTAGGACGGGGCTACCTTGTGATTGACAGTTAAAACATTAAAAACAATGTCGCATTTTACGTTATGGTCTAACTCCCACAGTATGACTGTGTGTGTCCTGATTTGACTCGATAACTGCGACAACAGGTTGGTTCTGCTCTGCTGGTGCAAGTTTGCAAAACTGGATCTGTGCAGGATTTTAACGCAAAGAAGAGTTTTTTAATGTGAATCCAAATTTTTTTAAAAAAGGATTTCTTAATAAATGTATCATTAACTTATGCAAGTATTGTTAATGTGCATTTAGATTCAGATGTGAAATCAAATATAAACTGTATTATTGGCCTGATGCAGACGTACCTGTTCAGAGCAGCTCTCTGGGTTTCTTCACTGGACGTCCATGACGGCTCCAGATGTTTGCGCTGGGAGGTCAGCTCTGCTAAACCTTGGGAGTCAAATGATTAACAGACACCACGGGGGTCCTGATGCTAATACAGACTTCCTACTGAATAAACACAGTCCTCAGGCTGATGGTGTTTGACGGTTTCACAGATGTTTGCAGTTTGCAGCTGTGAAGGATTTTCTCAACAGTCAGCGAGTAACATCAGCAGCACCTCGTAGAGACTTATTTATGTGTTTTACTTCCCTTTCATTTCTAATCAAACTGGGTCTATCTAACGACCGTCTGCTGGCCCTTTAAAGTTCCCACCATCCTTTGGGAACCAGGTAGTGAGATGATTACTGCAGGACTCCTGACCCTGAAAGGTCAGAGGTCAGACTAACTGTTGGTGTAACATTACAGTCGCCTCGGGCCCCAGTTTACCTCTGTGACACATGCTGATGCCTGACAGAGTCGGGTTTCACAACGCTGAAGCCTCGAGGGAAAACAGGACGTCTTCATCGTCTTCGTGGTTGTGTACACACAATACGGGCTCAGTCCAGAACTTTTACATGTGAAAACAGGTTGTTGTTGTTTTTTAATAGAGAGGTTTGAAGGAGCTAGCCTATTACTCTTTGGACAATATAGCAAAAAACAACAATAAACAAACCTCCAATAAGGTCCACTAATCAGATGGTTTGGCCCAGTGATTCCCAACCTGTTCCCTTAAGGAACCCCTTTACTGTCATTTAGTAAACTGTGTCATTTAGTAAAAAGTGACATATTTTATGGATATTTCATATTATATTCAGAACTGTACAATGAGTCCAAATAGTAAACTCAGTAACTGCTTGTGTTGCTGTGTACTTTTGTATATATTTGTGGAAAACGAGTGATTTGGATGAATTTTGAGCTTTTTAGGGAACTTTATACAGTTCTCTGTCAGTATTATTTATTTTTCTTATTTTTAACAATCATACATACTTTTTTGACAAATTCAGTCTTTCAGTGTCACTTGGCTGTTGTTCTATTAGACAATTTACTTTACAATTACTTTTCTTCATAGAACGGAATTTCAAGGTTTTCTAGCATGCCTTAAAATCGAGAAGGCCTCATGATTCCCCCGGTTCAGAAACCACTGGTTTTGTCAACCTTTACAAAGTCTGATCAGGGATCAATAAAATGTGACATGGTTGAGATGATTTATGTGGAGATTAAATGGTTTTCACCTTGTATTAGTACATTTTCTGTGTGGATAATTACTCATTAAATTCAATGCTGCAAAACAAACACATGTAGAAATAAAAAGGACATTTTCAGTGTTGAATTTGATCGTTTTTCCTCCTGCATCAGAAAATTGAACCCATGACAATGTAAAACCTGACAACACATCTTAATAAAAGAAGTAAATTAACATCAATTAATCCTACAAAAAGAATTTGAGTCACTCATTCACATGAACTTAAATGTGTACAGTATTTCAAATATTGGTGATTTAATTCCAGTTTGTTTCATTGAGTTATTCTTGAAGTTGACTTTATATAATTAAAAAAATAAAAGCATTATAATGCTGTATTATTATTTAAATTTTAGTTTTTATTTCAGTTTATTAATCATCATAAGTACTAGTATGATCTCAATTAGGTGTAAAGATTTGGCTACCATTTTGATAATCAATTAATTATAAGTTGTTTTTATTCTACTTCAGCTGTTTTGACAGGTGATGTAATAATTTGCTTTAGTGGAAGGAAACTGAGTAAATTCAACTAACATTTGTATAAAAAAGATGCATTTAAGTAACTTTATTCAGATAGATTCTGTTTACATATTTTAAATATTTTTATATGAGAGTAACTTCAATTACCTGAATGGAATTAGTACAATTAATTTACCCGAGTAACCTTAATAAGTTATTAAGAGTTATTTCTTCTCAAATCAAATATCTTTCGTGCTTACATTGTTTGAGTTAATAAACTTAAACGGTTTAAGGCGATCGGTTTGACTCATCAGGTTTTACAGTGTAATATTAAGTACCCGAGGTAAACAAAAGTACAGTAAAGTACAGTTTAAGTTCCTGATGAACCTGACAGTGAAATGTTGTTTCCAGTTTGGTGTGACGGGTTAAATTTGAGAGAAATGCTTCCTCTGATCCAGTTTTTATCACAGAGGATGCCTCAGGCCACCACTTTCATCTGCTGCTCTTCTTAATTAATCACACTTCCAGCAGCAGAGTTCAGCTTCCTTCAGGCTTTTTAATTAATAACCTTCACTGCAAAACATTCATTACAGCCACCTGACAGATGAGAAAGTGGAGGACATTTGTCATACTGCAGAACCTCATACAGCCTACAGATTTTTACCATTTATTAATTCTGTCCATTTGTAACATCACACATGTTTAAAACCAAGAGGTAGTTCAGAAAAGATCCCCCCTCCCAGCTCAAACAACGATCAATCAAATCCTAGATTATTCAATATCAGTGTTTTTAAATAGATTAGATTAGAGAATGATTGAAGTCACAGAAAGCTCACTTTAATTGCAGTTCTGGTAGGTACCCTGTAGTGTCAGTTGTGCACATTCAGTCAATGCAGTTACTAAATTAGAAATAATAAATATGCAATGTCCAGTTAGATTAGTTTACTGAGAAGAATTTCACATTTTATGAGTTTAAACCTCTGTTTAGTATGTTTTACAAACAAAAACTACTTGGATAGGTTTGGGAAAATTTTGTAAGTAAATAATGTACTGTTGAACTTAAAATTAGAAGCCTGTCTCCTTTACTAGCCTGGTGTGGCTACACATTTTGACAAATAAAAGCAGGTCTCAATTAAACACCTGGTCTGGATTTTATAGAATTTCTTTGGATGTATAAAACCTCTTTAAGCCCAACAGGTTGCTTGCTTGAGTTTTGTGCAAAATAAATTAATGTCCTGTCTCATATAGAGGCATGTTCCAAATAAAAGCCTGGGCTATTAATTAAAGCCTTATGGTAACTTACATAACAATGTAAAGCTCTGTGGTCAAGTTAGCAACAATTACAATGCAACATCTGATCAAGTTAGCAATAATAAATAGGCTACGTCCAGTTAGAATTTCAAAATAAAGCTTGCTGAGCTGCCATATTTACCAACTTGGGAGCAAGAACAAGAGTCTCCAGTGTCAAAGTCTGTCATTTTTAAACACCAATACAAAGAAATTCATATTTTATATTTTGTCTGTTAATCTTATAAACAAAGAACCCCGTTATTGTTGTCTCATAGAGCTAAGACTGAACGTGATTTCAGTTGGACTTTGTTTGACATTTTCCATAATAGTTCCTTGTGTTTCGTGACTTGTGCTTTTGCTGGTTGGATTCCCAGAATGGACAGAAAATTAGTTTTTCATTTGTTGCTGCTCAGCAAAGAAAACCATCACTGCCAAAGAAAATCCTCAAAACAGACTAACCCTCTGTGTGTGTGTGTGTGTGTGTGTGTGTGTGTGTGTGTGACCGGCATGCTGCAGTGTTATGGGCCGGCAGCTGTCCTCACATTCCAGACTGATGGAGGCAGGAAGGAGGGCAACGTCTCCCATCAGATAAAACCACCTGCAGTGGACACAATTATTTCCTGATGTGGGTTTTATGTACCAAAATCTACCTTCAGTCCACGGACGCTGAACGTTTTTCTGTCACTCCTTTTATTTTCAGTTGATACAGGTTAAACCAGGTTAAAAGCTAATGGAATAATATAATAAAATAATAATGATGTAATAGTTCCTATTGAGTTTAACAGGATTAAGCTCAACAGGACAGCGTATTATAGATGACACATGGTTTTCAATTTAAACCCAACATTTCCAGACTGATTCACATTAAAGGCACACTGCTGCTTACACCCAGTCACACAGTCACTGTCACATTTACTCCTACGATATGAGGAAGGGTGTTTTATCTACAAACCCTTTACAGTCGTTCTTTAAACATGCTGAATATAATAATCATATTTCACTACTTTCTGTTTAAAGCCAGGGTCTGCAACCTCTATCCTGCCTGTGACTTTGACAAAGGATGATATTAAAATGAAAAACAGTTATTATTATATATGTTATTTTTTAACATCTATCATTGTTGTAGGCCTAAAATGATTCATAACATTCTCCAATTGTACCATTGTGTAGTTATTACACACCAAATGAAATATGAGTCATACATTACGTCCTGGTGTCTCTTTTTGTCTCTTGAGACCACCCTTGCTTCAGACGATGTCGTCTCATTTTCAAGTGACCAATCATATACTAGATGGGGGGGGGTCCGTCAAAACTGCGCAGCCAATGAGAGCAGCTCAACTCGCAGTACGTCACCTCCGCTGGCTACGTCTTACTGTCATGGCGGCGGCCAAAACAGCAAATTCGTTCTCCACAAACCTATCGGTGACATCACAGTAGCCTCACACTTGGTCTCTGCTGAGCTTTAAGATCTGCTCAACTAGTCTTTATGCTAAGCGAACTGGCTGGTTATAGCCTTATATGTTTTTGTGTTTTCATTAGTTTTGGCCACAATCGTCAGTTTCTGTTTGAATTTTCTGGCAAATTTGCGACTTATCAACTGACATGTTTCATTTTGGGTGGATCCAACCGTTTGTGTATTTATGAAAGAGATCCCCAACGTCTGCAGATTTCCAGAGGGTTTGAAACACCAACATCTGGTTGAAGACTTCACATACGGGGAGGGGGGGGTTCTTTCATGTGTAAATCCTGCAGTTACAGATACAATCTCTTTAAAGAGGCGTGAAATAATCAGTTTCTCCTTTGACCTTACATGGTCCTGATGGTCAGCACATAAACCTCCTGAGATCAGGTTGTTTAATATGAAGCAGACACAGGGAGCATGTAGAGGCTGGGTATACAGGGAAGAAAACTGGGTAGTTTATTGTCTGATACCTTTTGATGGAGAAAATCTAGTTTCATCAGAGGAATTGAAACCTGCAACCTCCAGGTTTTCTACTCGAGTTGCTGAAGAACGTCTGCCTTCCTGGGCGAAGACAAACTGCGACAATTATTTCATCACTTAATGAGAAGAATGAAATGGATAATTTCTGCTCAAAGCCTTGTCTGCTGATAAATGATGATAAATGATAAAGTGCTTCTGCTGTAAGGCAGGCAGAAAGAGTTCATGAGAAAATATTCCAATTATTTTTCCACCCAGACATGATGGATTATTGGGCCGGGAACAAATTAATCAACTAACAGATAAAATGACTGCGAGCCAGGCAGAGAATGAACCCGCTGTTTGAGTCCTCGATTGGCGGAAATTTCCTCTTTTTGTACTTGTACATGTAAAAAGAAAGAAATGTAATATAATGTTCTCAGGTATGTTTTCCTTCGTGTATAATCACCTGAAAATAAGAACTGTTGTGTTTCTGCTACCATACATTGCTACAGGCCATCCCAAACAATCCAAATGTTCTTAAATAAACAATAAAAAGGAATTTGTCACTTTATTGGTCCTACCCTTAAAATAATGAAAATAATCTCGTTCCTCTGCTCCGGATATTATGCAAACCATTGTTGGAACAGGTTACTGGTTAAATAGCTCAATATTAGCTGTGATAATATTGCATAAGCGAAACAAAGTTTCTGCTTTTACTACCAAAAAACACAAGTAGCTAAATAATCTGCATCAAGCATTAGCTCGCTAGTTAGTCGGCGTTTTGCTACAACGCAAACCACTAGCTAACTAGCGAGCTAATCTACTTGAATTGTTAGCTAGCAAGATCTGAAAGCTAAATAAAATCAAACAATTGTAACTTTTTCCTGGTTAAATGGAGCTCAGTATTAGCTGTAATACCTTATTAACACTAAGTTTGATATATTTTATTTACCTTCCTCATGCAATGCAGTGGCCGCCATGTTTCTACAGTAATGTGAATGAAAGAGAGCGGGACGTTTCTGAACGTCCTAATCAGGACTCGTTGTCGGCTGTTTACTGAGGGCGCTGCTCGACATGGAGACAGAAGTCGTCTGATGAAAAGAAACGTCTGAGAGGAGATTAAACAACAGAAGAGAACATTAAACTGTTCTGTCAAACACAGAGCCAGCGCTATCAGTCATCGTACTGTAAAGATGTTAGTGGGTCACTCAGAAAGAACCACATATCTCCGTCCTGATCTCAGACCACAAACATCTCCTGTTTGTCCCTTTTCTGCTCGCTCACTTGAAATAGTCCTCAGAGAGAAATTAAACTGATATCTACAACAACAGTAATTTCTACAGTTAATCACTCTTTTGGTAGTTCGATGAGATTAGATAGACTTTATTAATCCCGGAAAGGAAATTGGGTATTTCTTTTGGGTGTCTCTGTCCTTATCTGTTATTATGGCTCTCAGGATGGCAATACTACAGACTGAAATATCTCAACAATTACACTGCAAAAGAGGAATCTCAAGAAAGTAAAAAGGTCTTGTTTCTGGGAAAGTAGTCTTTTTTTTAAAGCATGTTTTACATTAACTGCAATTTCAGCTGGGGATCAATAAAGTAGTAGTCGTAGTTTTTCATCGTTTTAATAAAAAATATTTAAAAATAAGCTGTTCAAGTGAGGACAGTAAAAGAAGAGATCTGTGTGTTCAGGATGAAAATGTTAAACTGAGGGACAGTAAGTGTGTCCAACTCTTCCTCACAGGTTAGTTAATGACAGACAGTCAGTGAGTGTGTGTCCAACTCTTCCTCACAGGTTAGTTAATGACAGACAGTCAGTGAGTGTGTGTGTGTCCAACTCTTCCTCACAGGTTAGTTAATGACAGACAGTCAGTGAGTGTGTCTGTGTCCAACTCTTCCTCACAGGTTAGTTAATGACAGACAGTCAGTGAGTGTGTCTGTGTCCAACTCTTCCTCACAGGTTAGTTAATGATGTTACTGAGTCAATGTGAGCAGATTGTGTCTGTAGACTGAAGAGAATCAGAGTCTCACTGATGGTGGAAATAAAGGTTTTACTTCCTTAAAACAGCCGTTTTTTGAATGGAGTTTGGTGTGACAGTGTGGAGCAGAGGGGATTTGAACCTTAATAATTCCCATAAACTGAGCTGACCGACCTTCTAATAATGAACCTTGGAAACAGCAGAAAGTAACAGGAAGTGGAGATAAACCCTCCTGTTCTCTTCTTCTGTGGTCTCGTAGTAAAAGGTGGATTAATAAACACAAACCCTGGAATCAGTTTACAGTAACGTCACATTGGACAGACGACAGAAACAGTGACAGATGGCAAAACTATGAGATTGAATTATGTAGCTGCATATGTCAGGACACTCATTTTACCTCTATTTCTTTCATTTCAAATATATAACGACGCTGATTGTTCATCTGCGAATACATAACATAATTGCTTGCCTTGCTGACTGTCGGATTTAGGCTCCTAAAAGCTAAAAGGCAATATAATATTCTTATTTTGTGGTATTAAATTGGCAAAGACCTCTTCACTCTTCAATTTACTTTCACTACCAGTCAAATTAGAGGAACATGACGCGAGGCCAAAGTACCCGGATAGGTTGTTCTCATCTGTGACAAAGATAATACGGAGGATAGAGTGAAATCTCAGAGGGTTTTCTCCAGGAAACTCTTACAGAGAATATCTTTGATATAATAAAACTTCAAACAGTCTGAGACCCAGAGAGAGGCTTTGATGTTTGCTTAGAAACTCTGCAGTGACTTTATAGAAGTAACAGACTTTTAAATTCAACCCATTTTAATAAGAACAATTGGATGTAGTTTGGTTTAAATGAGGCTTAATGGAGCAAAAAGACCCGACTTCCTCTATAAAAGCTGGTTTATAATTGTTTGTATCCTTGTGTCCTGCTTTAAACTTTAATCTGCAGAAAGAAAAAGGCAGTTTTTTACAGCCTGAGAATAAATAAGAGAGAAAAGAAAAACATTGTAATTGCAGACACGAAAAAGCTCTGATTGCCCGGTCACCAAAGAACATCCCCCGAAATAAAGGGACATGATTGCTGAGGAGGAATCAATACAAGGAATCACATGAATAATAACGAGCTGGATGCTCGTTAGTGAGGTTTCATTCTTTAGCTTATAACTCATTCAAACATGGATCAAAACACCCAATGCATCTATTAAAATGTGTTTTAATTAGTCTGCTTTGATTCCTGGAAGGCGAGCAGGGACTCCGGCTCCAGACCGAGTCAATCGATGCGGAGCTGTGATTAAAGATCCGCAGGTCAATTAAGCCTCATCCTCATCTTCATGCCAGACGCCTCGCAGGAGCACGAGGAGGAGGACAGACTGAAAGAGGTCCTCAACCCTGGAACGTGTTATTTTAGCTGTAAACTGAATTATAAGACTGTACTGTGATCAGTGCTGCTCTTTATATCCACATTATTATTATTAAGATATTAAATTCTGTATTTTGCGGGTTGAAAATGTCTCAACTTGCCCTCTAATGTTTTAAATCAGAAACTGAAAACAGTGTTGACGCAGCAGCTAGCTTAGTTACAAACAGGTCGCACACAGAAACCTTAACAGACAGCGTGAATGTGCTTCTAGTGACTGTAAACGCTGCAGCGGCCACTGAGGGTCTGACAGCAGCCGCTCATCAGCTCTGTTAGCTCTGTTAGCTCTTACTACCAGCTCGCTGTTCCTGCTACACTGCTGTGGTCAGTCTGTCAATCACTGCGGTCGCTGTCGAGGCCACGCCCCCTACAGTCACTGCCGTAGCTGGGAGGGGCTAGCAGAACTTAAGGTGTAGTTACACTCTAAAGATGCAGGACAAGTGTGAACCTGTCACATACACAAACACACATATGAAAAGATGTGTGTGTTCAGAGATGTTTGATGGAAACTTCCAGAAAAGGTCCAGACATGGCCGTCCGGGTTCAGTTTCATAAGAAGGTGGAGTCCAAGGACACACACAGCGAGTGTGAAAGGAGCAGTTTTATAAGCAACACACAGAGATTTCCCTCTTTGTTCTCGGCTGTCAGTAAATCTTTTGTCCTCTTGTTGGCCTTTCATTCGCCTGCATAAACAGACGGGAACGGGACAGAGAGGAATGAAAGAAGAGGATGAATCCATTTCAGACCCGAGGCGACAGCTCGATTGTCTCCGTGAAAAAGAAAAACTGCTGCATGGATAAAAGAAGGAGCAAAGTCGTCGCCCAGAGGAAGGACTCAAACGTCTCACGGTGAAATGTCAGCGCACAAAAGCAGCAGATTGGCACAGCGAGGAAAACCTGGAAGCAGACGGGACGTCTTGTATGGCTGCCAGGACCTGCTCAGACCACCTCAGTCCGGTTTCTGGGTCAGGACATCAGAGGACAGAGACACTTTCTGTGGTCTCATTGATGTTTTTACTCTCCTTGATCACTGATACTGAAGTCCAACTCTTTATTTCTGCAGGATGACGCCTGAAAACATACAAATATATATATATATATTGTACTGGACCTTAAAGACTCACATGTAAAAGAATAAAATAAATAAACTGTACATTACTAATTTAGGTTACATTGTTTATCCAGTGCAGTTAACTCCAGGAATATCGGTATCGGAACAATTAACACAAATCCAAACAATCCCTGTGAATTCTGTGTAATTTTGTTCAATCACCGCGACAATCGTTGCAGTTGCAGACGAGTTGCTTTTGATTCTGTTACTTTTCAATGTAATTGGTTAAAATTATTTATTGCGTTACAGTTTATAAGTACATTTTGTGAGTTTTGATTAAGTACTTTTCATTATGTATTTTGTTTTTTTAACTTACAAAATGTAGTTGTATGTGTCAGTTTCAAAGATTTTTGAGTTCAATTAACTTATCTGGTATACCAAAATAATATAGTTTTCACTTTCTCCTACAATTTAACTGCAAAGAAAGTCCTAAAAACTGATTAATGAATCCCAAATAAATAACTTTAGAGGTCCAGTGTGTAACATTTAGGATCTGTTGGAAAAAACTGAACATAAAATTGTTTTTTTGTAGGTTTTCATTAGTGTCACCTGACAATAAGCATTGTTGTGTTTTTGTTACCTTAGAATGAGACGTTTTTATCACAGACGGAGCGGATCCTCTTCTGATGGAGTCCATGTTAAACCGCCATGTTTCTACAGTAGCCCAGAGAAGACAAACCAAATACTGGCCATAGGGGTTTTCATGTTTGTTTTTTTCACACTTTTACAGCTCGCTCTCTTTCCCAGGTCATCAAAGAGACGCGAGCAGTGTTCAGTTAGTTGCAATCTGGAATGTCACCACTAACTCCTACAGTGCGTTTGGTAACAGCAGCAAAAAGTGATGAATAACAGCTGAAAGCCGACGGAGGGAGAAACGAAGGAGCAGAGAGAGGATGAAAGAGAGACGGAGACTGCTGGAGTGTGAGGGAGGTCAGACTAATCAGCTCCACATCACAGGAAACGAGGGACGAGAGATGAAACGAGAGCGATCCTCTCAGACCCTCGAAGCTGAGGCAGCTTTTTAATCAAAGATCTTCACCGTCAAACAGGACGTGTTGTTGCACTTCATGCTGTCCAATATCCACTGGCAACAAAAACAATTGTACAAACACACAACTTTATCAGTGATTTCCAGGATATTTGATCATTTTAATCAATTTCCAGGTGTTTCGAGGACGAGTTGGAACCCTGTTATACACTAATCTCTTCCTGTGACGTCCTCAGGACACATCGACTCCTCAACATTAACCTTTACGGATATTTATGGTTTTAAGTGTTCAACCTTTTGGGTGCAGGACGTTTTCACTGACCGCTAACTCTCAGTGAAAACCTATAAATACCCCCCCCCCCACACACACACACACACACACACTGTAAAACACGCAGTGAGCTGGTGCAGATCCATCACTCTGACTCTCTCCTGGTTTCTGTCCCACAGAAACAAAAGAGTCTTTGTTCTGGATCTGGACCGGGTCTCTCCTCCCTGCAGCCGAGCCAACTTCTCCACACGAGGATTCAGGAATTAGGCAATAAAAAAAAAAAGGAGGCATTCGAGATAAATCCCACAGCTCATGAAACAACCCCCCGCCGCCGCCGCCGCCGCCACCAACCCTGCAGACCACGATCTGGTTTCTGCTGCAGGGTGTGAATGGAGGGTTGACCTGCTCCGTGCTGAGGGTTCGGTTGTGGCTCCACATTTTATTCCTGTGACGGAGCAGAAACACTAAACTGCTTTTAATAAACTGAATGTGATTGTAGGGAAACTCTTCATTCCAGTGGAGGAGTCAGTTATCTTAGCTGCGTGCCTAACAGAGCTAACAGCTGTTGACATTACTTTTAGTTTTCCTCACAGAAGTAAATAAAATACTGAGATATATTCCGAATGTGTGTGTCTTCTTACCTCGTGACCCCCTCATGCAGCTTTGGTGACCCCTGGTGGGGGTCCCGACCCTCAGGTTGGGAACCGCTGTCTTAGATATCAGTCCACACTCGTTTAGTTTCTCCACCTTAAGAGTGTGTGTGTGTGTGTGTGTGTGTGTGTGTGTGTGTGTGTGTGTGTGTGTGTGTGTGTGTGTGTGTGTGTGTATGTGTGTGTGTGTGTCTGTGTGTGTGTGTGTGTGTGTGACTGTGTGTGAGTGTGTGTGTGTGTATGTGTGTGTGTGTGTGTCTGTGTGTGTGTGTGTGTGTGACTGTGTGTGAGTGTGTGTGTGTGTATGTGTGTGTGTGTGTGTGTGTGTGTGTGTGTGTGTCTGTGTGTCTGTGTGTCTGTGTGTCTGTGTGTGTGTGTGTGTGTGTGTGTCTGTGTATGTCTGTGTGTGTGTGTGTGTGTGTGTGTGTGTGTGTGTGTGTGTGAGTGTGTGTGTGTGTGTGTGTGTGTGTGTGTGTGTGTGTGTGTGTGTGTGTGTGTGTGTGTGTGTGTGTGTGTGTGTGTCTGTGTGTGTGTGTGTGTCTGTGTGTGTGTGTGTGTGTGTGTGTGTGTGTGTGTGTGTGTGTGTGTGAGTGTGTGTGTGTGTGTGTCTGTGTCTGTGTGTGTGTGTGTGTGTGTGTGTGTGTGTGTGTGTGTGTGTGTGTGTGTGTGTGTGTGTGTGTGTGTCTGTGTGTGTGTCTGTGTGTGTGTGTGTGTGTGTGTGTGTGTGTGTGTGTGTGTGTGTGTGTGTGTGTGTGTGTGTGTGTGTGTGTGTGTGTGTGTGTGTGTGTGTGTGTGTGTGTGTGTG
>NW_026136721.1:302500-305000 GCF_905237075.1 Dicentrarchus labrax
GTGTGTGAGGAGGTGTGCGTGTGTGTGAGGAGGTGTGTGAGGAGGTGTGCGTGTGTGTGTGTGAGGTGTGTGAGGAGGTGTGTGTGTGAGGTGTGAGGTGTGTGTGAGGAGGTGTGTGTGTGTGAGGTGTGTGAGGAGGTGTGTGTGTGAGGAGGTGTGTGTGTGTGAGGTGTGTGTGTGTGAGGTGTGTGAGGAGGTGTGTGTGTGAGGAGGTGTGTGTGTGTGAGGTGTGTGAGGAGGTGTGTGTGTGTGTGTGAGGAGGTGTGACTCCTCCCCTCTCCCACTCGCTCTCTCTGTGGACCCTCATGAGGAAGCAGGAAGTTGAATCAGTGCTGTGTTTGTCCTGCAGGGGGCGCCAGAGGTCAGTTACCTAAACAACAGGTTGGAACCAAAGTAACAACATTTATTTATTATTTATTTATTTATGGTTTATTTCAGGAGTTCTCCCTTACTGCCCTCATAAAGAAGATTGATTATCTTCCTTCATTATTATTGTTGATTATTATTCAGTTTATAATAAAACAACAATAAGTAAATACACAGATTAAACCTTTAATTCCAGATGTTGGACACACTACCTGTCTCATAGGTTCAGTCTATTAATGGTGTTAAACATTTAAAGAGTCATGAATATATTTTAGATCCCAATGTGTTCACCAGAAGACTCCATGATGGACTGTAGGAACAGGAACAGCAGATATAACCTTTAACCTTTACGGCTCTTTAGAAAACAATGAACGCTGAACAACAGCAGCACTTTGATCTTTCTTTTTTTAATCTTTAGAAAGTTTTATTTACAGAAACAAACAACAAACAAAACAATAAATATATTTAATACAGAACAAAATGTCCATAAACTGAATGAGGACGCAGAGACAGTTTCCTCTAACAACAGAAGGACAACGGCGCCATCCTGTGGACATTTGTTATATATTATTATATTATTATATGAAAGTATAAAGTGTTTAATCACTGTTGCTGTTGGTTACAGTGAGATTATCAACACTTTCAGTCTCTCCCCCTCCTGACTGCCATTAAAGCTTCTTACTGTTTCCCACCGTTCATTGTAAGTCATGTTTAATATAATATTAATATAATATAGAATTATAATATAATATATAATATTAGTCGCTCTCCAGCTGACGGTTTAAAGCTGAATCGTCCCTCACAAGGAATAAAACAAAGAGTCATTGTTCCACATATTTGTTTATTTAGAGAACAGAACTGACTGAAGAATCAACTTATAAATCCTACTATTATTATTATTATTATTATTATTATTATTATTACAGGCACTGGATTAAGTAAATAACACAACTTATAAGACTCCAGTGAATAAATATAACTGTACAACAACAATCAGCTACCATAGAAATACTGTATAAACACAAAGGATTGGGTCCTTTATAATATATATTAATAACAGGATAATGAGAGGAAGAGAACTCATTGTAAGGTGTGTGTGTGTGTGTGTGTGTGTGTGTGTGTGTGTGTGTGTGTGTGTGTGTGTGTGTGTCTCAGGCCTCGGCCAGACAGCCCATAACCTTCAGCATCAGCTCCTCCTTCTTGTGTTTGGCACTGACGAGAACTCCTCTTCCTCTCAACCACGCAGACAGAGTGGCAGAGTTCAGCTTGGACAGCTGGACAGACAGACAGGGAGAGAGACAGACAGACAGACAGACAGGGAGAGAGACAGACAAGAAGAGAGACGGACAGACAGACAGACAGACAGACAGACGCTGTTATTCTACTCTAACACAGGAACCTCAGCATTAGCAATATAACTGTGGTGAAAGCAGGAGAAGGTGTTGGAAGGAGGAGGAGGAGGAGGAGGAGGAGGAGGAAGGACGGGCAGTGTCTCCTGACCTGGTTGCTTCTGGCCATCTTCTCCACGTCCACGTCTCTCACTGCAGATCTGGGTTTCTTGGGTTTGGACTTGAAGACGACTCCCTGAATCAAACAGACACAGTATGCTGAGACGCTTTTATTTTGGTAGTCTGACAGTTTCTGCTGAGAGGCTTTTATTTTGGTAGTCTGTGTTCCATCAGAAATACATTCAATGGCTGCTGGAACAAACAGAACATCACTAAGAACAACATGAAAGAAATAATGGAAGTTATAACTCACCCCTCCACTGGAGAGTTCAGAAGGTGTGAGCGCTGGAGGAGGAGGAGGAGGAGGAGGAGGAGGAGGAGGAGGCTCTCTTGCGTTAGCAGCCATTTTGGAGCTAGACTTGGATCTAAAGTTGATCTCCAGCTTTGGAGCCGGGAGGAACCCGGGTCTGAACTTTGACTCTGGGCTGAGGCTGGAGATGTGCCTGAGGTTGGGGTGAGGAGCAGGGTGAGGAGCAGGGTGAGGGGCGGGGTGAGGAGCAGGGTGAGGAGCAGGGTGGCGGGTGAAGTGAGGGATGGTCAGCGGAGGAGGAACTGGGAGTGATGCAGCTGATGAAGAAGAAACCAAAGAAAAGGAGGTGGCGGGAGTCTTCTTCCTGAAGGTAGGC